>NC_081525.1:175010-195010 GCF_030273125.1 Centropristis striata | reverse complement strand
AGTTTCCTCTGGTTGGTAGTTTCCGCTGGTCTCATTGTAGTTTCCTCTGGTTGGTTGGTTCCTGTGGTTGGTAGTTTCCTCTGGTTGGTAGGTTCCTCTGGTTGGTAGTTTCCTCTAGTTGGTAGTTTCCTCTGGTTCCATTGTAGTTTCCTCTGATTGGTAGTTTCCTCTGGTTGGTAGTTTCCTCTGGTTCCATTGTAGTTTCCTCTGGTTGGTAGTTTCCTCTGGTTGGTAGGTTCCTGTGGTTGGTAGTTTCCTCTGGTTGGTAGTTTCCTCTAGTTGGTAGTTTCCTCTGGTTCCATTGTAGTTTCTTCTGATTGGTAGTTTCCTCTGGTTGGTAGTTTCCTCTGGTTCCATTGTAGTTTCCTCTGGTTGGTAGTTTCCTCTGGTTGGTAGGTTCCTCTGTTTGGTAGTTTCCTCTGGTTGGTAGTTTCCTGTGGTTGGTAGGTTCCTCTGGTTGGTAGTTTCCTGTGGTTGGTAGGTTCCTCTGGTTGGTAGTTCCCTCTGGTTGGTTGTTTCCTGTGGTTGGTAGTTTCCTGTGGTTGGTAGTTTCCTCTGGTTGGTAGTTCCCTCTGGTTGGTAGTTTCCTGTGGTTGGTAGTTCCCTGTGGTTGGTAGTTGCCTGTGGTTGGTAGTTGCCTGTGGTTGGTAGTTTCCTGTGGTTGGTAGTTCCCTGTGGTTGGTAGTTGCCTGTGGTTGGTAGTTGCCTGTGGTTGGTAGTTCCCTGTGGTTGGTAGTTTCCTCTGGTTGGTGGTTCCCTGTGGTTGGTAGTTCCCTGTGGTTGGTAGTTTCCTGTGGTTGGTAGTTTCCTCTGGTTGGTAGTTTCCTCTGGTTGGTAGTTGCCTCTGGTTGGTAGTTTACTCTGGTTGGTAGTTTCCTCTGGTTGGTAGTTTCCTGTGGTTGGTAGTTTCCTCTGGTTGGTAGTTTCCTCTGGTTGGTAGTTTCCTGTGGTTGGTAGTTTCCTCTGGTTGGTAGTTTCCTCTGGTTGGTAGTTTCCTCTGGTTGGTAGTTGCCTCTGGTTGGTAGTTTCCTCTGGTTGGTAGTTTCCTCTGGTTGGTAGTTTCCTGTGGTTGGTAGTTTCCTCTGGTTGGTAGTTTCCTGTGGTTGGTAGTTTCCCCTGGTTGGTAGTTTCCTGTGGTTGGTAGTTTCCTCTGGTTGGTAGTTTCCTCTGGTTGGTAGTTTCCTGTGGTTGGTAGTTTCCCCTGGTTGGTAGTTTCCTCTTGTTGGTAGTTTCCTCTGGTTGGTAGTTGCCTCTGGTTGGTAGTTTCCTGTGGTTGGTAGTTTCCTCTGGTTGGTAGTTTCCTCTGGTTGGTAGTTTCCTCTGGTTGGTAGTTTCCTCTGGTTGGTAGTTGCCTCTGGTTGGTAGTTTCCTGTGGTTGGTAGTTTCCTCTGGTTGGTAGTTTCCTGTGGTTGGTAGTTTCCTCTGGTTGGTAGTTTCCTCTGGTTGGTAGTTTCCTGTGGTTGGTAGTTTCCTCTGGTTGGTAGTTTCCTCTGGTTGGTAGTTTCCTCTGGTTGGTAGTTTCCTGTGGTTGGTAGTTTCCTGTGGTTCTGTGTTAACCTGTGTTCTCTGTCTCAGGTCTGCCAACAACCATCATCACCGCCTGGATTCTCACCAGAAGCTTCTACGATGACAGAGGGTGAGCAGCCGTCACACTAACAGGAGAAACGTTAACAGAATCCTTCAATAAACAACAGAAAACCACCCGGTTAAAGAGCCAGAACTACGTTTTAATAAACTGATGAACTTGTAAGAGATAAAAGAGGAAACAGACGTAAACAGACGTGAGACTTCAGCTGTTACAATCCTGAAACAGAGAATATTTAACTTTAAGACAACAGTGAACAACGTTAAAACTGTTGAATTTAAACATTATTTTGATTATTTTTACACTATTAGCAAGCTAATGTTAGCTAATATCCACTTTAGCGTTCAGTAAAATCCTTATATTTTAGTATTTCATATCATAAAGTGCTAATTTGCATTATTTTCCAGGTTTCTTGTTTCATATTGAAATCAAAGTTTGCTGCGTAAAAAACACAAACAGAAACCCAACTGTTATTTTAAGTATTAAAACCAATAATAAACAACATCAAAATATGTATGATATAATATGTAATATTTTTCTCCTTCTCCTTGCTGAGAGCTGCAGGACTTCTTGTATATATATATATATATGTGTGTGTGTGTGTGTGTGTGTGCGTGCGTGTGTGTGTGCGTGTGTGTGTTATTATTATTATTTTTATTATTATTATTATTATGATATATGCTATATATAAATTGATGTAATTGTATATAGATGTTACATATTGCAGTAAAAGGTGGTGGCGTCTCTCCAGCAGCAGGTCGTGTCTGTTGTCGTGTGTTTGGTGATGACTGAACTGAATCGTTCTGGTTTATCTGTTTACTGGGGTCCAGGTGCTGGGACGACACAGATGTGGCCTTCGTCTGGTGGATCATAAAAGCTCCAATAACTGCATCACTGCTGGTGAGTGAAGCTGACGAGGATCCTCAGCTTCTGCTGCCGCTCAGCCCTCAGAACATTAAACCCAACAACGACAACTTAAGGAGTGTTTATGCTGCAAACAGCCTCCTCTCTAAAAGAAGAAAAAAATACAAAAATTAGGTGTATTTTGCTTAAAAATAGCATAATTATCTGCCAATGGAACAAGAAAATGTGTCTTGTCAAGACTTTCCAAAACCAGTAAAATTATCTAATCTCAATTAACCACAAATACCTTAGAATTAGTGTATTCTAACTAATAACAAATGATTTATTTATTGTTGTTGTTGTTAAATGTTTAAATATCAAGTGTCAGTTTACAGCTCTGTGCCATACTAGTTAATTACATACACACTACACAACAATACACACTTCTATTGGTTCATTGATCATAAAACTATTGATTCATCTGGCTGCTCGTTTTAATATGTGAAGAGGTCAAATTATGTCAAAGTTATGATTTATTAGTGATGCTTGAAATAAGAAATTATTACTTTGAAATAGCAGTTTTATATATATGACTAAAAAAAGACAAAAAAAAGACACAAAATGACACAAAATGACTTAAAAAAAAAGAAAGACACAAAATGCCTTTCTAGTTGTAAGTGTTGGTGAACCAGCTTTGTAACTGCTGATATTCTAGTTTCCAGCATGTATTTACTCAGTATAGGTGATAAAATCTCAGTAACAAGCTGTAATATCTGATTTAGATCATTAAGGACCAAAACACTGAAAACAAGTCAAACAGTCTAAAATAAAAACTGCTGACTAAGAAGAACTATCTGATCAGACAGAGAATAAGCAGATATCCCCTTGATCTAATATTAATCTGAGATATTTAATATTACTCAGATTCCAGTTTTTGTACTTTATGCGTCAGATTCTCTCGATGTCTCTGACTTTGTGTTTCTGCAGGTGAACTTCATCATCTTCATGAACGTGATCCGCATCCTGGTCCAGAAGCTCAGATCTCCAGGCGTCGGGGGCAACGACACCAGCCACTTCAAGTGAGACGAGACTAGATACAGTCTGCATGGCTCCTCTGATATCTATCTATCTATCTATCTATCTATCTATCTATCTATCTATCTATCTATCTGTCTATCTATCTATCTATCTATCTATCATCTGTCTGTCTGTCTGTCTGTCTATCTGCCTGTCTGTCTGTCTGTCTGTCTATCTGCCTGTCTGTCTGTCTGTCTGTCCGTCCGTCCGTCCGTCCGTGCATTTTATGATAAAAGCGTCAACTTTGGTACACTTGTAGCCAAAGACATATTTGATGCTTATATTACATATTATCCATTGTTAATGTGAAATCTATTATATATTTTCTATCTATAAACAGCTGTCACTGCCAGCCATCTTGAAAAATGGCCGCCATAATGAAAATTTGTCGTGCCTCCACATCTAATTTTTGTCATATTGGAAAGTCTTGATCCCTCTACATGTTCCCCATTTCTCTGGCTATAACTGTACCAAACTTTATGCTTCCATCACATATTATCTATTGTTAATGTGAAATTTAATCTAAAAGCTATCCTCACTGGCAGCCATCTTGAAAAATGGCCGCCATATTGAAAATTGGTCGTGCCTCCACATCAAGCCGTCTTTGGCTAGTGTATCAAATTTGACGCTTTTATCATAAAATGCACAATGCTTCTGGTGATCTGCCCCACTAATATATATTAATGTCTGCATGGCTCCTCTTATATATATATATATATATATATATATATATATATTTATATTGATATTGTGTTTAGGCGTCTGGCCAAGTCCACACTGCTGCTCATCCCTCTGTTCGGGATGCACTACATGGTGTTCGCCTTCCTGCCGGAGAACACGGGAGCCGAAGCTCGAATCTTCATCGAGCTCGGCCTCGGATCCTTTCAGGTCAAACACACATTTACAGTCCGTCCATGACGGGAATATTAAATATGAAAATACATTTTCAATGACCGAGTGTCGGCACGTTTGTAATATTTTGGATGATATTTTTGTGCTCTGAAGGGATTCGTCGTGGCGCTGCTCTACTGCTTCCTGAATGGAGAGGTCAGTCAATATTATTTGTCATTTTTATAATCGGTCATGGAGGAAACATTTATTCTGAATCATTGTTACTGAGAAACTGAACCCTCTGGACCCACTGTGGACATTTTTAGCCATATTTGGAAATAATTTTGGCTGTGGTACTGCAAATGACATGATTTTTGGAAGAAGGATTTCTTTCTTGATATATTTTGAAATTCACATTTTTCTAATGTGTCTATAATAATAATAATAATACACTGTGTACAAATTTACTACCCTTTCAGACCCATCAGGCTGAAAATGTCCACCTCCAAAAAAATGCTATAAAAACTGTTCACATTATTATTTTTTTCTGCATAAACCTCTTAAACAACTTCTGCCCTGCTCAAAACTACCAAATATTCAAAGATTTTGAGGATTTTAACTGGGGCATTGTTTTTTATCACAGTCTTGGATATGTCAAAAATTAAGAACAAAATTGTTTTTTATGCATTTTTAGTTTTTTTGTAGTGTCAGATTTAAAATGCATAAACCCCTTTTTGGCCACTTGATAGCAGACATGTCCACTTCTAAATAACGCTTTAAAAGTATTACTGTTATATATTATTTTTATTTTTGGACTTAAATGTTAGTTGATATCTATTGACAGTTAAAGGGCCATACAAGTGTTTTTTCATGTTTTACTCAATAAAACCACAAGTTGTTTCTATTTTACATTCTGTTAAATATTAACCAAAGAATAATATCGTAGTTTATGGACTTTAAACTTTTAGTTTCTGATACATTTCTCTAATTGTTATCTATAAAGCAACCTGTGCTGATGATTAATTCACAGATCAGAAAGTCAAGAGGTATTTTCAAGCAGAAAAATGTATTTAATGGGCTAAAATCTGCAAATCTGCAACCCTGATTCTTAAAAAAAGTTTGGCCTAATTTTGTATATTTGACTAAAATTGACCAATAACAATGAAACAATATGAAAATTATATATCAATTTGTTGGTCATTTAAATGTATATTATCTATAAAGGGTGCAGAGGGGCATATATGCTGAACATTTCAAGCAATTCTGTGAAAGTTAACCTTTATTAATGGTTTGATGAAAATGATTTGGGGTCAAAAAGGAGCCCGAGAGGACAGGAGGGTTAACTAACAGACCAGGCAGGAAACAGAAATAATAATAATCAGATCAATAATCTCTGTGGATGTGTGTTCAGGTGCAGGCGGAGCTGAAGAAGCGGTTCTGGAAGTGGCAAACTCAGAGTTACCTGAGCTACAGCAAGCGCCGCCGCACGCTCTTCACCGACAGCAGCACGCTGACGCAGATCTCCGTCCTGGACAAGTCCAGCCCCAAAGACACGCTCACCGCCAGCAACGTGTCCTCCGTCTGAGGGACACGTCCTGCTACGTGTCCTCCGTCTGAGGGACACGTCCTGCTACGTGTCCTCTGTCTGAGGGACACGTCCCGCTACGTGTCCTCCGTCTGAGGGACACGTCCCGCTACGTGTCCTCCGTCTGAGGGACACGTCCCGCTACGTGTCCTCCGTCTGAGGGACACGTCCTGCTACGTGTCCTCCATCTGAGGGACACGTCATGCTACGTGTCCTCCATCTGAGGGACACGTCCTGCTACGTGTCCTCCATCTGAGGGACATGTCCTGCTACGTGTCCTCTGTCTGAGTTGTTCATTTTGTTTCTACTTGAGACGGTGGTTTAGTATTTCTACAGGAGACGGTGGTTCAGTGTTTCTACTTGAGACGGTGGTTCAGTGTTTCTACAGGAGAAGGTGGTTCAGTGTTTCTACTTGAGATGGTGGTTCAGTGTTTCTACTTGAGACGGTGGTTATGAGTGTTTGTACAGGACACGGTGGTTCAGTGTTTCTACAGGAGAAGGTGGTTCAGTGTTTCTACTTGAGACGGTGGTTCAGTGTTTCTACAGGAGACGGTGGTTCGGTGCTTCTACTTGAGACGGTGGTTCAGAGTGTTTCTACAGGACACGGTGGTTCAGTGTTTCTACAGGACACTGTGGTTCAGTGTTTCTACAGGAGACAGTGGTTCAGTGTTTCTACTTGAGATGGTGGTTCAGTGCTTCTACTTGAGACGGCGGTTCGGTGTTTCTACTTGAGATGGTGGTTCGGTGCTTCTACTTGAGACAGTGGTTCAGAGTGTTTCTACAGGACACGGTGGTTCAGTGTTTCTACAGGAGACGGTGGTTCAGTGTTTCTACTTGAGATGGTGGTTCGGTGCTTCTACTTGAGACGGTGGTTCAGTTTTTCTACAGGATACGGTGGTTCAGTGTTTCTACAGGAGACAGTGGTTCAGTGTTTCTACAGGAGACGGTGGTTCAGAGTGTTTCTACTTGAGACGATGGTTCAGTGTTTCTACTTGAGACGGTGGTTCAGTGTTTCTACAGGAGACGGTGGTTCAGTGTTTCTACAGGAGACGGTGGTTCAGTGTTTCTACAGGAGATGGTGGTTCAGTGTTTCTACAGGAGACGGTGGTTCAGTGTTTCTACAGGAGACGGTGGTTCAGTGTTTCTACAGGAGACGGTGGTTCAGTGTTTCTACAGGAGATGGTGGTTCAGAGTGTTTCTACAGGAGACGGTGGTTCAGAGTGTTTCTGCAGGAGACGGTGGTTCAGAGTGTTTCTACTTGAGACGATGGTTCAGAGTGTTTCTACAGGAGACGGTGGTTCAGAGTGTTTCTACAGGAGACGATGGTTCAGGGTGTTTCTACAGGAGACGATGATTCAGGGTGTTTCTACAGGAGACGGTGGTCAACACGCCGAAGCTGAACGATGTAGTTCTGTACTTTAGTTCTCAGATCCTGAATTTCAGCTAGTTAGTTTCTTCAGTCAGTTCCTGACGTTTCTCCTTCTCCTCTGTCTTTTAGCCTTCTATCTTTTAGCCTTCTTAGCTTATTATGTCGTCTTATTGCCTTATTTGGACATTTTCCCTTCTCCGGTCCAAGTGTTGTGAGTTTTGTGGTTATCAGTCTAGGATAACTGTCAGATACCTCCTCCTCCTGTCAGTAACACACTGAGTCCTCCTCCTCCTGTCAGTAACACACTGAGTCATCCTCCTCCTGTCCTCCTCCTGTCAGTAACACACTGACTCCTCCTCCTGTCAGTAACACTGAGTCCTCCTCCTCCTGTTAGTAACACTGAGTCCTCCTCCTCCTGTCAGTAACACTGAGTGCTCCTCCTTCTGTCAGTAACACACTGACTCCTCCTCCTCCTGTCAGTAACACTGAGTCCTCCTCCTCCTGTTGGTAACACACTGACTCCTCCTCCTCCTGTCCTCCTCCTGTCAGTAACACACTGAGTCCTCCTCCTCCTGTCCTCCTCCTGTCCTCCTCCTCCTGTCCTCCTCCTGTCAGTAACACACTGAGTCCTCCTCCTCCTGTCCTCCTCCTGTCAGTAACACTGAGTCCTCCTCCTCCTGTCCTCCTCCTGTCCTCCTCCTCCTGTCCTCCTCCTCCTGTCCTCCTCCTGTCGGTGGCTCTGCAACATGTTGCACAGTGCACAGCACACATCTGGAGCACTCGACTGTAAAATCTATTTATTTGTTTTTACGTCTCCGTGTGAATGTAAATAGATCTGAACTAGAGTTTACATGTATTTTAAGACAGATTTATAAACCACATTAACCAACTTGTCATAATTAATAGATAAAAAGGGAATAAATGGCTTTCTTTGATATTTATATTTAACATATTTTGTATTGTACATGTACGTTTATTATATGTTGAAATGGGAATTATATTGTATATTCCCCTATTTGCCAGCATAGGTTTTGTGATGCTAATGCTAATGCTAATCATGTCTCCTCTGAGAAATCATGTTGGAGACGAGCAGTTGATGGTTGCAGTATTTGTATTTTTCTGTGTTGTACTTGACAAACAGCAGGTACATGTAAATATGTACATTATTATTATTATTCATATTATACTGACCGCTCCAGTGCCTTGAACACAGTATCAGTCCCTCTGAACCTTCAGCAGGTTCCTGTTGTCCCTTTGAACCTTCAGCAGGTTCCTGTTGTCCCTCTGAACCTTCAGCAGGTTCCTGTTGTCCCTCTGAACCTTCAGCAGGTTCCTGTTGTCCCTCTGAACCTTCAGAAGGTTCCTGTTGTCCCTCTGAACCTTCAGCAGGTTCCTGTTGTCCCTCTGAACCTTCAGCAGGTTCCTGTTGTTCCTCTGAACCTTCAGCAGGTTCCTGTTGTCCCTCTGAACCTTCAGCAGGTTCCTGTTGTCCCTCTGAACCTTCAGAAGGTTCCTGTTGTCCCCCTGAACCTTCAGCAGGTTCCTGTTGTCCCTCTGAACCTTCAGCAGGTTCCTGTTGTTCCTCTGAACCTTCAGAAGGTTCCTGTTGTCCCTCTGAACCTTCAGCAGGTTCCTGTTGTCCCTCTGAACCTTAAGCAGGTTCCTGTTGTTCCTCTGAACCTTCAGAAGGTTCCTGTTGTCCCTCTGAACCTTCAGCAGGTTCCTGTTGTCCCCCTGAACCTTCAGCAGGTTCCTGTTGTCCCTCTGAACCTTCAGCAGGTTCCTGTTGTTCCTCTGAACCTTCAGAAGGTTCCTGTTGTCCCTCTGAACCTTCAGCAGATTCCTGTTGTCCCTCTGAACCTCCAGAAGGTTCCTGTTGTCCCTCTGAACCTTCAGAAGGTTCCTGTTGTCCCTCTGAACCTTCAGAAGGTTCCTGTTGTCCCTCTGAACCTGAACTGAACAAGCTGATGTTTAGGATTGGAGACGTGATGATGTGAAGTTGTCCATCGAGGAGCTGCAGGATGATCCTAACTGAGCATGTTTTGATGTTTTTGGAAGAAAAGCTTTTCATGTTGTTTCTGGACGTTTTATATCACTTGTTTCTCTCTTGTCTTACCCGATTACTACACGGCTGAAGGACAACACTACAGGATCATTTCTATCTGTTTTATTTTCACCAACATCCCATGAAAAGACCAGAACCAAGCCCACTGGTTCCTCTTTAAACACGTCTTTTCATTTCTTCTGACAGCTGTGCTTCTCAAACTGTTCCACCATGAATAAATTGTTTTGTTTTGTTGGTTTGTAATTTGTCGGACTATTTTCAACGGTGGATTTTCGTCCTTTTTGTGACATGTTCCTTAATTTCCTGCCAGTGACCAAACACACAGCAGTTTATTTTGACGTCCTGCTGCTCATTTCACAAATAATCTCCATACTAAATAGTGATGAGGCCATTGGAAATAGGAATTGTCACAAATTGCTTAAAAAATAGTGTTACACATGTAGACGGGTAATCTGTGTCCATGTGGAATAGAAACTGGTTTTCATGGCTGCTGGCATTTGTGTTGCAGAACGAGGTCGTGGGTTTTAAAAAGTCTTTCTCTCCTCCCGTCCGCTGCAGCAAAACCCAAGAGCTTCAAACTAAAACGGGATCAGCAGAGTTTTCAAAAATCTGTTTTACAAGTTGGAAAACAGCTGCATTATGGTGAAAACTTTGTTTTGAAAAGAAAACATAATAGTGTGATGCCTGCAGTGGAATGCTCACTAAAGGGCCAGATGTGGATTAATCTGCTGAAGAAAGTAGTCCCCACTGTTCCCTCCCACTGGACAAACATCTGCCAACAACAAGCAGCCAGCAGAGGAAATGACTGACGCTTTTTAAAATTAAAACTATAAGTCAGAATGTTCACTGGGTTTGGAGGGTGAATTTCTGTCGTGGGACTAATAAGAGAATATCTTTATATGTCACGAGGTTTAACAGATTAAAGTATTGAGAGACACTAACCAAGGTTCTTTAAGTAACGAAAACTAACAAAATAACGAAAACTAGAATTAAGAAAACATTTTCGTTAACTGAAATAAAAATAAAAACCAGAGTTTTAAAAAAAAATGCTAACTAACTGAAACTGTATTGTGTGGTTACAAAACTAACTAAAATTGTAGTGAAAGTGTCCTTCGTTTTTGTCTTTGTCAACTTTTTTCAGACATGATCCAGAGTTTCTATTAAAGAGGATTCTGTTAGTGAACATGCAGGAACACATAATATAATATAATATGGTGAATCTGTTTACTGAGACTGGGATGTTTACACAACAACCAACATTCAAAACACCTGGAACTGTAAGAGTTAAAAACTAACACTAAAACTAAGCATTTTCAAAAAATAAAAACTAACTAAAACTAACTGAATTTAAAAACAAATATTCACAACCAAATTAAAACTAAAACTGATGAAAAATGTAAAACTATTATAACCTTGACACTAACTCATTGTTGCTTTGAATAAATTCATAGGATTTGTTTCCTTTTAAGACAGAAGACACAACAGCATTGAGCCAACAAGTTAAAAACATTTATTGTCAACACTTCCATAATGTACAAAAAACCCTTTGAATGTGACACCAAAACAAGAGCAAATGGTGCTTTAAGTTGCATTTACATTCAGCCATCAGTGCACAAACTGCTGAGCCCTGTTTCAAGAAACCAGAAAACCATCTGGAACAAAAGTTGTCATGCTATGAAGTAAAAACCCAAAGGAACAAAAAGAGTACAGCAGTTTTTATGGCACTTTACTTTCCCTCATGTCTGCAAAGATTCAACAACATTCAAAGGAAAAGTAGTCGGTAACTCGTTCACAGTTGAAACCCAATATTCATATTGTAGCTTATGGGCGGTCAGATATAATA
This sequence comes from Centropristis striata, assembly GCF_030273125.1. NCBI lineage: Eukaryota > Metazoa > Chordata > Actinopteri > Perciformes > Serranidae > Centropristis > Centropristis striata. Next base: position 183,812 of record NC_081525.1, on the reverse strand, counting down.
ACATAATGGCCTCCCTGTGATTACATCTGCTGCTCCAAATGAGATCAAAACATGCATCAGCCTATTAGAGTACAGAGGCTTTATACTTTAAACACTTTAATCACCATTAAGAAAAAAGAATCACAGCGCTTTGAAACCACAGAAAAACTCCATTTACAAGGTCTGAACATTTAAACTGCACTTTATTTAGTTTATTACAAAGGTTGGCTACAGACCCAAACACTTCCACTAGCTAGAGCTCAAAACAATATTTATTCTGATAATATAGCAACATCTTTGTCTGACATCAACGTAGTACTGGCAATATAAGGCTCCAACTCTCAGCAACACCAAAGAAAAGTAGAAATACTTCAGAAAAGTGAGATTGTCTTAATGTGTGTCATGAAGTGGACCAACAGCACCTCCTGCTGGCTGCTGTGAGTACTGCATGGACTCCCACTAACTAGGAATTTAGTCATTTGCAGGTAAAAAAAAGAATGCCTCATTAAATGGAACAAAATATTTTTTGGACATTTATTCATTAAATCATGTTTTTGCTGAAAAACAAAGAAATGCTCTGAAGGTAAACAGATAAATAAACTGCATTCAGACAGAAAACAGTAAAACAATTCAATGAAAATGTTTCAGAATCTTTCTGGTTCCAGACTGTTTAAAAAAAAAGTCAAACTGAAAACAACAATATTTTAAATGGAAATGACATTTCATGCTCATACTTTAACCACCAACCGATGATTAAAATTATTTATACTTGATTCATTTTGTTCTTCTGTCAATCTTTAAATAATAATAATAATAATAATAATAATATGATTTTATTTTGTAGTTTGTTTTTTTTAACCTGCAAATTACCAAAACAACATTTCTTGTGCCTTCAAACAGCTGACGGAGTGAAATACTGAACTTTATATTATTATCATGTTAAATCGTCAAAGAAGAGTTTTCCAGTTTGTCTTTAAAGAAACTTCAGACATTTAATCAAATTTAAAAAATCATTGAGTGGAAATTTAGCGTGCAGCCTCTGAAACAATGAAAGTGAAACTTTTGTCCTCTCCCAGTGATTTTAGAGAAAATAAAGATGTGAAAAGTAAAAGAGGCTTTATTGATCCATGTACTGCACATTAACTGCTTTATTCCCAACACTAATCCTTTCTGTTCTGACAAGTCAAAGTACTTTGAAGGCCTCCAGGTTTAAAATACTGATTTAGTCTCAAGCATCATAAAAGCACTTTGTTCAACCGCGTTCTTTACTTTGCAGTTCCGTTTGAAATTAAAAAGACAGATGCCTTTTTTTTCTCTTAAATTGTCAACAGAAGTCAGAAATACTTGTTTTGTGCTTGAAGGCACTTTTGGAGACAGAAAGCAGAGCTGAAGATGGATCCATAGAAACATCTGCAGCTAACTCAGCCTGCAGAAACTCTTCATTTGTCTTTGGAATGAGTTGAAATTCCTCTCTTGGAAAGTAACATCATCTCCTGAACAAGAGACACTAACTGCAGAAAGACGGAGGTGGTACCAGGGGTTTGTCTGAAAGAAGCCCTCGTTTATCAAAATCATTTTTAACAAACTTTACCCAGAAACAGTGAAGCTGATTCACTGGGACCAGTACGACGTGACACTTCCTGCAGGAGTTTTACAGCCTGATAGACAAAAGTCAACTTTAACACCCAGTTAAACACTGAATTCTCACCAAAAAAAAGTTCTCAAAACCACATGGACGATAAATGCAATTTCATGCAAGCAGGTGAACTCATGATGCTTCAGTCACGAGTTGATTTTCATTGACATTTTCTGTACTAACGGCTGTTTGAAACAAGACGAGCTGAGATCTGAAGAGGTTTGTGGTCGTAGTGAGAACCTCAGAACAAGAGTCATCGTAGAACCCTACTGTGGTTGGTTTTCCTCTTTTTTTGGCATTTCACATGAATGAAGAAAATATGTCCTCATAAATACTGCTTTTCCACGTTTCACCTGTTGGATCCAGGTGAGATTCCTCCTCAGTCACAGTTCATAACACTGAGCTTTCTGAACAGTTTCTGTGGACTTTTAGCTCAATCTTAACACTGTTTTTAACACTGATGTGAACGAGAACCTTCGTTCTTTAAACTGTTGTCAACATATGAAACAGAACTTATTTACTGTACATCAGGCGATGAGACATCATGGATTTAAACTCCAAAAAACACTGGAAACTGCAGCAAACTGTATCGTATCAGCCCTCAGTTTGTCACGCAGGTTTTTAGCTCAAAATGTTTGAAGGACATTAAATCACAGCCTGGATGTGACGAACACACCGATCAATCAGCGGAGCTCCTTTAAGGTTTCTACATGTGAAGCAGCTGTTTGTCAGACGAGTGGAATGATCAGAGACACTAACAGGTATTTACATGTTTCAGTTTACACTAGCTTCTGCTACTCAACAGGTCAGAGGTCAGAGGTCGGTTTAGACGAGAGGCTGTTCCGGGTCGCAGGAGTTCAGTTGGGTTTCCATCTCGGTTTCGTCGGGGTACGGGTTGGGGTACGGGTTGAGGAAGGGGTTGGCGAGGCTGGTCATGGGGACGAGGGTGGGCGTGGCCGGTTTGGCGGCGTCAGGTCCGGAGGAGGCGGCGGCGGAGGGGGCGGGTCCGGGCGCGGCGTCCCCGGCGGCGGCGGCGGCGCTCAGGTGGCCGGGGTCTCGGCCTGCAGGCTGGACATGCGGATCTGAGAGCTGCTCTTGCTGAGGATGGACAGCTGCGTCCCCCCGTTCACGCCACTGCTCGCCAGCGAAGGATGCCGGTGCTTCAGGTCCACAGCAAAGTACCGGTTCACCGTCCAGCTGCGCCATTTCCTCTTGATCTCCGATTGCACCTTGAGGGATATACTTCACAAGGTCATTATTAATGGACATCGCTGGAAAGAGACAAGCTGCCTGTCTGACTTTCACTTGTATATATATAAATACATTTATACATGTTTACATATTATGTTATGTAGGTTTGCACACCCTGCACAGGCTACATATATGACACATTGCTACGTTATTATTATTATTAGTACTTAGTATTATTGAAAGTTGAGAATATGGCTAAAACCTACTTCATCCCCTCACAAAACTCCCAAAGAATATCTGTCCAGCTGACTCCATCCTACCAGATGTTTTCAATAAAAACTACATATGATGAGTCTTGTGCAAACCATAAAACAAGTCATCAGCATTTCAAAGTGAATCTAATGTGTAATGTTGTTATATGTGTTTAATTAATGGTGGATGGATGTTTACCTCTCCGTTCAGGAAGCAGTAGAGGACGGCCACCACGAAGCCCTGAGGACACACACGGCCCAACATCAGATTAAAACTCTACATGTCCATATGGTAACCAACGGTTACCAATAGTAACCAACAGTAACCAATAGTAACTACGAGTAACCAACAGTAACCAATAGTAACTACGAGTAACCAACAGTAACTAACAGTAACCAATAGTAACCAACAGTAACCAACAGTAACCAACAGCAACCAACAGTAGCTAACAGTAACCAACAGTAACCAATAGCAACCAACGGTAACCAATGGTAACCAACAGTAACCAACAGTAACTAACAGTAACCAATAGCAACCAACGGTAACCAATGGTAACCAACAGCAACCAACAGTAACTAACAGTAACCAACAGTAACCACCAGTAACCAACAGCAACCAATAGTAACCAATAGTTACCAATAGTAACCAACAGTAACCAACAGTAACCAATAGTAACCAATGGTAACCAATGGTAACCAACAGTAGCTAACAGTAACCAACAGTAACCAACAGTAACTAACAGTAACCAACAGTAGCTAACAGTAACCAACAGTAACTAACAGTAACCAACAGTAACTAACAGTAACCAACGGTAACCAATGGTAACCAACAGTAACCAACAGTAGCTAACAGTAACCAACAGTAACTAACAGTAACCAACAGTAACTAACAGTAACCAACAGTAACTAACAGTAACCAACAGTAACTAGTAACAGTAACTAATAACAGTAACTAGTAACATTAACTAATAACAGTAACTAGTAACAGTAACTAATAACAGTAACTAGTAACTAGTAAGAGTAACTAACAGTAGTAACTAACAGTAGTAACAGTAACTAGTAAGAGTAACTAACAGTAACTAACAGTAACCAACAGTAACCAACAGTAAATAACAGTAACTAGTAAGTAGTAAGTAGTAAGAGTAACTAACCTGGAAGGATCCGAGGCCCAGCTCGAACACCAGTCGTTCTCTCTTGCTGACGTTCTCGGGGGAGAAGGCGAACACGGTGTAATGGATCCCAAAGAGAGGAATCAGGAGCAGAGTGGAGCGGGCCAGACGCCTGGAACACACACACACACAGACACACACACACACACACACACACACACACACACACACACACACACACACACACACACACAGACACACACACACACACACACACAGACACACACACACACACACACACACACAGACACACACACACACACACACACACACACACACAGACACACACACACACACACACACACACACACACAGACACACACACACACACACACACACACACACACACACACACAGACACAGACACACACACACACACACACACACACACACACACACGATCATCATGAGACTGCAGTGTGTGTGTTGATTATAATCTCTCCAGCAGGTTAAAGTGAGAGCAGAATAAATAAAACAGATGAAAGTGAAGCTTTGTGAAGTCATGTTGAAGTGATCCGTGTAACTGTTGCTGATGAAATGTTTATACTTTAATGTTTAATCTTTGACTTTAATGTTTAATGTTTAATGTTTAATCTTTGACTTTAATGTTTAGTGTTTAATATTAATATTTGACTTTAAGGACTTCCGGTTATGGCGCTGTGCTGAACACACGTGTGACGGAGCTCCCATGAAAATTCAGAGAATAATCTAACCAAATAGCCAGTGTAGGACTTGTGAATTGTCACAATTTGTGCGGAATCAAGAACAACCAGCCCTAATGCCTCCGAAATATGCTGCAAAAACTCAGAAATCATCTAAAGCAGAAGCTACGGGTGATCCGGGAATGGCAGATACTAATGCTAGCAGTTGCGACTCAGATGTGGCGGCTAGCCCAATTCTTAACGCCATTAGCGCAATGAAAGGAGAATTTGTACTAAGGTTTGACGGCCTGCTCAGTGCCATTGAAGGAATACAGAGTGATCTAAAGGCAGTGTCAGCACGTGTCACTGAAGCGGAGGACAGAATTAGCACCAATCAAGATGATGTAGCATCATTGAAAACTCAGACCAACACCATGAAAGCGGCCATCGAAGAGCTAGTTTCAAAGGTGGATGACCTGGAAAATCGAGCCCGCCGCTCGAATCTTCGCCTGGTCGGTCTCCCAGAGAAGGTAGAAGGGTCTGATATGTGTGCATTTCTGGAAAGGTGGATCCCTGAAATGCTAGGTGAACATAATTTTCCACGACCCGCACTGATAGAGAGGGCGCATAGAATCGGCGGAGCCGGCGCTAACGAGGCTGCGGCAGGCGGCCGCTCTGGTGTGCGTCCCAGAGTGGTAATAATGAAGTTCCTAAACTACGCGGACAAGTCTCGGGTCATGAAGGCTGCCAGGAGCAAGGGGGAAATATTCTACGACAACCAGAGAGTCATGTTCTTCCCCGACGTTTCTGCCGATCTGGTCAGACGGAGGAAAATCTTTGACTCGGTGAAAAAAGAGCTGGCTTCCCTCTCCATTCCGACTCTGCGCTATGGGATAATTCATCCGGCTAAACTTCTGGTGACTGTTAAGGGGAGACGACACATCTTTGATACCGCAGCGGGAGCAAAGGACTTTGTGCGTGGATTGAAGGACTGTGTCCCGGGATCCGCGGAAAAAGAGATTACCTGAGACCTGATTGTATGGCTGGTATGTTTGTTTAAGTCACTGAACTACGCTCTCTGACTTCCCAGGGAGCTAATTTAAACACTGTTTAAATCGTGCAAATAGCTGTTTGGTTGCTATAAACGTAGTTTTACCTATATCAATAATATCTCATGTGGAGCTCTGCTACGGTTGTTGGGCATGCTGTTCCTCGCTGCGCGGTGGACGCAGGCGGACCAGTTAGGCTCCATGGTTTGGATGTGTGTATTGTGGGAGGGATGGGTGTATCTCAGTTGGGGATGTACACTCAGTTATGTTCATAGTGTTATAAGGCACATATTTTTCACTTCATTTATTTATTATCTTTTGCCTTTAGTTTTCAGTCATTCCGAGTTTATTACAGCCAATTTCTTTTTCATTATATGTCATCTGAACTTCAGTTTACATCTTGGAATGTAAGAGGTTTAAACAAACTTGTCAAGCTAAAAGAGGTTATGAGTAGGATCAAACATTTAAAAGCTAAAATAATTTTTATTCAGGAGACGCATTTGACCCCTGAAGATGTAATCAAAGTGAGGAGGAGGTGGCCTGGTCGAGTATTCTCAGCTTCTTTCAGTTCACACTCACGTGGAGTAATTACATTGATACACAATTCTGTGCCTTTTCACCTTATTAGTGTGGATGAAGATCGATTAGGCAGATACCTCATTATTCAGTGTGAAATTCTCTCAGTTCGATTAAATCTGATTAATATATATGGGCCCAATGAAGATAATCCATCTTTTTTTAGACACCTGTTTTTGTCCTTGGCCACTTTACCTGGCAACTTTGTCATAGGTGGGGACTTTAATTGCGCTCTACAGCCTGGAATGGATAGATCTACTGGAATCGATGTTTCCCATAATCAGACAAGAAAGGAGCTGCTACAGTATATGAAAGAATTTAATTTAATTGACATTTGGAGAAAGAACCATCCTGACCAACTAACTTTCTCTTGTTACTCTAGTACATGTCAGACATTCTCCAGAATCGATTATTATTTGGTTTCTGCCTCCTTGGTATCTACAATCTCACGATCCTGGTATGATAGCATTATAATTTCAGATCATGCTTCGGTTTCATTTATCCTGAACATGCCCCAATCTTTGAATTACTCCCCAAGGTGGCGTCTCCAGGCATTTTGGCTTAGGGATCCAAAATTTATAGAATTTATTGGAACACAAATTGATTATTATTTTGAAATTAATACAAATCAGACATCAGCTGCTATACGTTGGGAGGCTTTTAAGGCCTTTTTGAGGGGCCAGATGATTAGCTTCACAAGCTTTAAACACAAGCAATTTAGATTGGAGATGGAACAACTGGAAAAAAAGATAAAGGATACTGAAACAAACTACTTTGCAAATCCTTCTCAACACTTATTTGTGGAACTTAATGAGCTAAGAGCTAAATACAATGTTTTATCTACAAATAAGGCAACTAAAAACTTGATGAAACTGAAGCAGTCCTATTACGAACAGGGTGAGAAAGCTAGTAAGCTCCTAGCTTGGCGTATTAAACAGATGGAAACTGAAAGGGCAATAAATGCAATACAAACAGATGAAGGCTTGGTAACTAGTGACCCTAAAGAAATTAATAAGACTTTTTCAAGCTTCTATGAAAATTTATACAGTTCGGATTATTCAACCTTAGCTTTTCAAAAACAAAAGGATTTTCTTGATTTATTAGACTTTTTCCCCTTAAAGGAAGACTCTCAGGCTGCTCTAGAGCTAGACCTAGTGGCCGAAGAATTGTCTGCGGCTATATGTAGCATGAAGGGGGGGAAAACCCCTGGACCGGACGGGATTCCCATCGAGATATATAAAACCTTTAGAACTAAACTAATACCACCTTTGCTTGATATGTATCGTGAGTCTTTAGTTAGCGGATCCCTTCCTCCTTCTCTCAATACAGCGGTAATTACTTTGTTGTTGAAGCCAGGGAAGACACCCACTCTCTGTGGATCTTACAGACCAATTTCATTGCTTAATAATGATCTCAAAATTCTTTGTAAAGTATTGGCTAGGCGGCTTGAACTGAGTTTGCCGGAAATAATTCACTCTGACCAGAATGGCTTTGTGCAGGGAAGGCAGGGCTTTCACAATATCCGTAGAGTACTTAATATAGTGTTTAACAAATCTGGCTGTACGGACACTGCCATTCTGTCATTGGATGCCGAGAAGGCCTTTGACAGGGTGGAGTGGCTGTATTTATTCGAGACTCTGCAAAGGTTTGGTATAGGGGGTACATTTCTTCGCTGGATTCGACTTCTTTATGCTGCTCCACAGGCCGTAGTTTTAACAAACGGATTATTTTCAACACCTTTTGAACTACACCGGGGGACAAGACAGGGTTGTCCCCTGTCGCCCCTGTTATTTACCCTTGCTATCGAGCCACTTGCTATGGCGATTCGAAAAAGCACCAACCTGAATGGAATAAAGATAGGAGATATCGAACATCGCATAGCTTTATATGCAGATGATGTTATTCTGTTTTGTTCTAACTTGAAACAGACCCTACCTACTTTACTTTCTCTCACAAACACTTTTGGGGTCTTTGCAGGTTACAAAATAAATAGCACCAAATCAGTAATATTATTTATGAATGAAAATGAGAGGATCAACCCTCCAATTCATACTTCTTTTATGGTTTCATTGAAAGGCTTTGTATATTTGGGTGTGATGACCACTCCTACCATTGACAAAATTGTCCCAGTGAACTACAATCCCTTAACAGATAGAGTTACAGAGCTCATAAACAGGTGGACGAGATTACCTATGTCTATGTTCGGGCGCATCAATATTTTGAAAATGTCAATTTTACCCAAGTATTTGTATCTCTTCCAATCTATTCCACTTGCTCCCCCACTTTCTTTTTTCCGGTCACTTGAAAAGC
>NC_081525.1:167510-170010 GCF_030273125.1 Centropristis striata | reverse complement strand
CTCACCGTGTGGATGAAGCAGTGCTCGCTGTCCTCTTTGGCGTACAGAACGCCGTCTTTGATGAAGACGGAGATCGCTCTCAGGATGAAGGACACAAACAGGTTCATGTGGATGAAGTTCCTGGTGCAGTGGAGCTTCCTGTCAGCACAACATCACAACAACAACAACAACATGTGATTTACTACAGTAGAACTACAGCATTTCTACAGTATTACTACACACTGCAGTAGTATCTGCAGTCATATAGCAGCAGCTACTGCAACAGAAAGTCATATTAATAACTAGAACATTTCTAAAGATATTTTGATTGTGTGCTCGCCTCTGGACGTCATTCTCGTGGCTTTTCAAAAGGGGCGGGGCTTAAACAGGGACTCTGTCCTGAGTGGGTCATTTTGTGTCTTTTTAGGTCCTTTAGTGGCTTTTTATGGCTTTTTTTGGTCCTTTTGTTGTTGTTTTTTGGTCCTTTTGTTGTTGTTTTTTGGTCATTTTGTGTCTTTTTTCATCTTTTAAGCCACTTTGGAAAGTCAATGTTTCTGATCATCACAAGTAATTGAAGAAGTTTTCCTGCTTTATGAGGCAGTGACAGAGATAGAGAGTGGAAGGGGGATTCATGCAGGTACATCCTCCAGCATGCCAAGAGGCCTGGAAGATTAGCATTAGCAGCTAACACAGCCAACAGTCATTATCCCTCCATTTTAGCCTTTGTATTGCCAGCAGTTAGCAGCTAATGCTACTGATGTTTTGTTCTTTTTCTGGTGGTGGTGAACAACTTGGCAGCAAATTATAATGTTGTACAGCTGTGTAATATAGACTTGTTCTGGCCAAATTGGCAGCTACATTTAGTCATTTAGCAGACACTTTTATCCAAAGCGACTTACAGGGAAAAAAAGAGGAACGAAAGGGAAGCTAATATTAATATTGCACAACTGTTTTATATCTGTTCCCTTTGTTCTTTGTTAGGTCAGTTGTGTTTATTGTGAGTAAGTTCTGTTTAGTTGACCTCTTTTACGGGCCCAGAACTTTATTTTCTTTGGCAAAATGTTTCATTTGCTTATTTTTTGGAGTAAATAATGACTCCTCATGCCTAACTGACCAAATTTTTCTCGTACGTAGAAGATAAACCTGGTCAACAATGCCTGAAAATGTTTTTTTCTCACCTTGCCGTCAGGGTTTCCGTAGCTGATGGCATTTAACATTTATTTTGCTGAGACTTGTTAGGGCTGTTATCTTCCTTCATTTTAATAAATGAGACGAACATCAATTTTTCCATGTTGTCGGCATGTTTTTTCTTATTTCATTCACTCCTTGTGTCCATAAACAATTTATTTTGCTGATTTTCAGAATTTTTTATTTAACATTTGAATGAATTGACTATAGAGTGTCAGGCTTCTTTTTCCATATTTCCTCACCAAATAATTTAACTAACTTTCCAACAACTGATGAGTATTCATGTTGGCTTTGATGTAATACCGTTTCATCTTAACCTTAATTAGGACCCCGTGGCCCTCATAAAATGAGTCCCGGTGAATAGTAGTTAGTGTGCTTTTGCAAGGAAGCACGCTGTAATACTATAGCAGTATTATTAGGAGTGTTTGTGCTGTGGTATATATACAAGTATATAGTTAAACTTTATTCATAAATCATGTGTAAAGGGGAAGAACATGTAGTGAGAGCTGCAGTACCGGTGGCGGCCAGCAGGCGTCTCACCTGAACCTGCAGAGGATGACCATGGCGGTGGTGAGGGAGACCAGAGAGGTGCTGTAGCCCACCGTGTACAGAGCCTTCACCGACACGTAGTACAGGTCCTGAAGCACATTCATTATTAGTCACATTCATTATATATATTATATATATTTATATATAACTGAATATATAAGTGGGCCTCAGCAGGGCGGACTGACCGGGTGGCTGCTGTTCCCCTCCTCGTAGAGACAGGCGTCGATGTAATGAGGGAAGGTCTCCGACCAGCCCAGCTCAGTGCAGTTACGGCTCACCTTCCCCAGCTCTACACACACACACACACACACACACACACACACACACACACACACACACACACACACACCAAGTCTCTTATTTCTAGAGTGAAACCAGCAGGAGAAGCTCTGATGTTAATGACTTCACTTCTACCTCCAGAATCACAGGAATCAACGACATTTCCACTTTAAAATCAACAAATGATGGAATTTATCTTCTCCTGTCCTCTCCTCTCAGCTCTGTGTAAACAGCCTCTCCTGTCCTCTCCTCTCAGCTCTGTGTAAACAGCCTCTCCTGTCCTCTCCTCTCAGCTCTGTGTAAACAGCCTCTCCTGTCCTCTCCTCTCAGCTCTGTGTAAACAGCCTCTCCTGTCCTCTCCTCTCTGCTCTGTGTAAACAGCCTCTCCTGTCCTCTCCTCTCAGCTCTGTGTAAACAGCCTGTCCTCTCCCCTCTGCTCTGTGTAAACAGCCTCTCCTGTCCTCTCCTCTCAGCTCTGTGTAAACAGCCTCTCCTGTCCTCTCCT
>NC_081525.1:147510-165010 GCF_030273125.1 Centropristis striata | reverse complement strand
GCCCAAAATTCTGCATTGAAGTGAATGGGACGGGCGACAAAAATTGAAGGAAAAAGAACAATAATTGGAGATTTTTAAACGTCTACTTCTCCGCATAATTTCACCTAGAGACTCCATTTAAACTTTAAACAGTAGACACAAGTCTTGTGTATCGTGTATTAATCCACGTTTCGATAGGTCATATAGTTTTTTATCAATCCCTGTTCAATGACCATGATCATTTTTGGAGAAATTCTGAGATTATAATGGGTATGGGGTATGTTCGTATCAGAGTGTGTGATGTCATCACCAGAGTGTAGAAATAAACATTTACAGTGTTTCATTGTTACTGAAACTGAATTATCTCATTTATCATTTTACGTCTTTTACTGTCGTGGTTTAGCAGTTTTTCACCCTAAAATCTCCAGACATTTTTTACAGTGTAGCAGCAGTAAGAAGCTCGTCTTCCTCAGATTCAACAGCAGGAACAACCGATGAAAGATGAATAAAAGATGAGAATGAATCCTGATCACTGAATTATTGATATGGTGACTGTAACTCTCAGCAGGATCAGCATCAACACCTGTTGGCTCCATCTAGTCACCTGTTGGCTCCATCTAGTCACCTGTTGGCTCCATCTAGTCACCTGTTGGCTCCATCTAGTCACCTGTTGGTGCCATCTAGTCACCTGTTGGCTCCATCTATTCACTGTTGGCTCCATCTAGTCATGTTCACCTGTTGGCTCCATCTAGTCACCTGTTGGCTCCATCTAGTCACCTGTTGGCTCCATCTAGTCACCTGTTGGCTCCATCTAGTCATGTTCACCTGTTGGCTCCATCTAGTCACCTGTTGGCTCCATCTAGTCACCTGTTGGCTCCATCTAGTCATGTTCACCTGTTGGCTCCATCTAGTCACCTGTTGGCTCCATCTAGTCACCTGTTGGCTCCATCTAGTCATGTTCACCTGTTGGCTCCATCTAGTCACCTGTTGGCTCCATCTAGTCATGTTCACCTGTTGGCTCCATCTAGTCACCTGTTGGCTCCATCTAGTCACCTGTTGGCTCCATCTAGTCATGTTCACCTGTTGGCTCCATCTAGTCACCTGTTGGCTCCATCTAGTCATGTTCACCTGTTGGCTCCATCTAGTCACCTGTTGGCTCCATCTAGTCACCTGTTGGCTCCATCTAGTCACCTGTTGGCTCCATCTAGTCACCTGTTGGCTCCATCTAGTCACCTGTTGGTGCCATCTAGTCACCTGTTGGCTCCATCTATTCACTGTTGGCTCCATCTAGTCATGTTCACCTGTTGGCTCCATCTAGTCACCTGTTGGCTCCATCTAGTCACCTGTTGGCTCCATCTAGTCACCTGTTGGCTCCATCTAGTCATGTTCACCTGTTGGCTCCATCTAGTCACCTGTTGGCTCCATCTAGTCACCTGTTGGCTCCATCTAGTCATGTTCACCTGTTGGCTCCATCTAGTCACCTGTTGGCTCCATCTAGTCACCTGTTGGCTCCATCTAGTCATGTTCACCTGTTGGCTCCATCTAGTCACCTGTTGGCTCCATCTAGTCATGTTCACCTGTTGGCTCCATCTAGTCACCTGTTGGCTCCATCTAGTCACCTGTTGGCTCCATCTAGTCACCTTTTGGCTCCATCTAGTCACCTGTTGGCTCCATCTAGTCACCTGTTGGCTCCATCTAGTCATGTTCACCTGTTGGCTCCATCTAGTCACCTGTTGGCTCCATCTAGTCACCTTTTGGATCCATCTAGTCACCTGTTGGCTCCATCTAGTCACCTGTTGGCTCCATCTAGTCACCTTTTGGCTCCATCTATTCATCTGTTGGCTCCATCTAGTCACCTGTTGGCTCCATCTAGTCACCTTTTGGCTCCATCTAGTCATCTGTTGGCTCCATCTAGTCATGTTCACCTGTTGGCTCCATCTAGTCACCTGTTGGCTCCATCTAGTCACCTGTTGGCTCCATCTAGTCATGTTCACCTGTTGGCTCCATCTAGTCACCTGTTGGCTCCATCTAGTCACCTTTTGGCTCCATCTAGTCACCTGTTGGCTCCATCTAGTCACCTGTTGGCTCCATCTAGTCACCTGTTGGCTCCATCTAGTCATGTTCACCTGTTGGCTCCATCTAGTCACCTGTTGGCTCCATCTAGTCACCTTTTGGCTCCATCTAGTCATGTTCACCTGTTGGCTCCATCTAGTCACCTGTTGGCTCCATCTAGTCACCTGTTGGCTCCATCTAGTCACCTGTTGGCTCCATCTATTCACTGTTGGCTCCATCTAGTCATGTTCACCTGTTGGCTCCATCTAGTCACCTGTTGGCTCCATCTAGTCATGTTCACCTGTTGGCTCCATCTAGTCACCTGTTGGCTCCATCTAGTCACCTGTTGGCTCCATCTAGTCATGTTCACCTGTTGGCTCCATCTAGTCACCTGTTTGCTCCATCTAGTCACCTGTTGGCTCCATCTAGTCATGTTCACCTGTTGGCTCCATCTAGTCACCTGTTGGCTCCATCTAGTCACCTGTTGGCTCCATCTAGTCACCTTTTGGCTCCATCTAGTCACCTGTTGGCTCCATCTAGTCACCTGTTGGCTCCATCTAGTCACCTGTTGGCTCCATCTAGTCATGTTCACCTGTTGGCTCCATCTAGTCACCTGTTGGCTCCATCTAGTCACCTTTTGGCTCCATCTAGTCACCTGTTGGCTCCATCTAGTCACCTGTTGGCTCCATCTAGTCACCTTTTGGCTCCATCTAGTCACCTGTTGGCTCCATCTAGTCACCTGTTGGCTCCATCTAGTCACCTGTTGGCTCCATCTAGTCACCTTTTGGCTCCATCTATTCATCTGTTGGCTCCATCTAGTCACCTGTTGGCTCCATCTAGTCACCTTTTGGCTCCATCTAGTCATCTATTGGCTCCATCTAGTCATGTTCACCTGTTGGCTCCATCTAGTCACCTGTTGGCTCCATCTAGTCATGTTCACCTGTTGGCTCCATCTAGTCACCTGTTGGCTCCATCTAGTCATGTTCACCTGTTGGCTCCATCTAGTCTACTGTTGGCTCCATCTAGTCATGTTCACCTGTTGGCTCCATCTAGTCACCTGTTGGCTCCATCTAGTCATGTTCACCTGTTGGCTCCATCTAGTCACCTGTTGGCTCCATCTAGTCACCTGTTGGCTCCATCTAGTCACCTTTTGGCTCCATCTAGTCACCTGTTGGCTCCATCTAGTCATGTTCACCTGTTGGCTCCATCTAGTCACCTGTTGGCTCCATCTAGTCATGTTCACCTGTTGGCTCCATCTAGTCACCTGTTGGCTCCATCTAGTCACCTTTTGGCTCCATCTAGTCACCTGTTGGCTCCATCTAGTCACCTTTTGGCTCCATCTAGTCACCTTTTGGCTCCATCTAGTCACCTGTTGGCTCCATCTAGTCATGTTCACCTGTTGGCTCCATCTAGTCACCTGTTGGCTCCATCTAGTCACCTTTTGGCTCCATCTAGTCATGTTCACCTGTTGGCTCCATCTAGTCACCTGTTGGCTCCATCTAGTCATGTTCACCTGTTGGCTCCATCTAGTCATGTTCACCTGTTGGCTCCATCTAGTCACCTGTTGGCTCCATCTAGTCACCTTTTGGCTCCATCTATTCATCTGTTGGCTCCATCTAGTCACCTGTTGGCTCCATCTAGTCACCTGTTGGCTCCATCTAGTCATGTTCACCTGTTGGCTCCATCTAGTCACCTGTTGGCTCCATCTAGTCATGTTCACCTGTTGGCTCCATCTAGTCTACTGTTGGCTCCATCTAGTCATGTTCACCTGTTGGCTCCATCTAGTCACCTGTTGGCTCCATCTAGTCATGTTCACCTGTTGGCTCCATCTAGTCACCTGTTGGCTCCATCTAGTCACCTGTTGGCTCCATCTAGTCACCTTTTGGCTCCATCTAGTCACCTGTTGGCTCCATCTAGTCATGTTCACCTGTTGGCTCCATCTAGTCACCTGTTGGCTCCATCTAGTCATGTTCACCTGTTGGCTCCATCTAGTCACCTGTTGGCTCCATCTAGTCACCTTTTGGCTCCATCTAGTCAC
The DNA here is from genome assembly GCF_030273125.1 of Centropristis striata. Taxonomy (NCBI): domain Eukaryota; kingdom Metazoa; phylum Chordata; class Actinopteri; order Perciformes; family Serranidae; genus Centropristis; species Centropristis striata. The sequence continues at coordinate 160,941 of NC_081525.1, read as the reverse complement.
CTTTTGGCTCCATCTAGTCACCTGTTGGCTCCATCTAGTCATGTTCACCTGTTGGCTCCATCTAGTCACCTGTTGGCTCCATCTAGTCACCTTTTGGCTCCATCTAGTCATGTTCACCTGTTGGCTCCATCTAGTCACCTGTTGGCTCCATCTAGTCACCTGTTGGCTCCATCTAGTCATGTTCACCTGTTGGCTCCATCTAGTCATGTTCACCTGTTGGCTCCATCTAGTCATGTTCACCTTGAACTCTCTGTAGTTTTGGTCTATTTCCTCCATGTCTGACTCCTTTCATCCTGCCTGTATTCACTAGTCTGGATGGAGTCAACAAGTCTGGATCAGGATCTTCTGGAGACTCCAGAGGGTTAAAAGAAAGAAAAGAGTGAAATGATCTTACTGAGGGAGAGAGGAGGAAGAGGAGGAGGAGGAGGAGCAGCGGCCTGGCGGTAGCAGCAGACATCTTGTTTCTCCAGCAGACGAAGGCAGCAGGACGTCAGCTCACCTCGGGATCTAAAACACACATTACATCACACAATCTGTATCTCTGGAGGACAAACTGGAGAGCACAAGTTTAGAAAACGACCATTAAATGTCCATTTGTATCACGTTAAGTTCCTTCTGATGAGAAACAAACGCTTCTCATTCATAAAACAGTCATCACACTGTAAAAAAGGTCTAAAAACCAGATAAAAACACTAAATCTGAGGGAAATGATCTTGCTGCATGCATAATTTGCCTTGACAAGATTTGTTAAATTAAGATTATTAAATCTAGAAATAAGCATGTTGAACACTTAAAATAATAAATTGACTCTTCAAGTCAGAAAAGCAGAAAAAATGAGACAGAAAAAAAAAAGAGTCAGAAAAACAGAAAAAATGAGACAGAAAAACAGAAAAAAGAGTCAGAGAAACAGTAAGAAACTGTAAATGTTGCAGACAGACACCAGCTGGAAACACACAAACTTTTCTCCTCCAATGGTTTGTATAATAATAATAATTATTATGTCAGTGCAAGAGTTCATGAGAAGAAAAACTAATAAATCCTTTCAGCATTCCTGGATCAACACCAAAAATGAGTCCCTTGTTGCTCAGCCCTCAGCATATATTTCTCATTGAATTCAACAGAAATCCATGAAGAAGGTTCTGCACTGCAAAAAACATGGAGCTCACCAAGTATTTTCTTCTTCTATCTATCAATAGTATCTTAATTATCTTGTTTTTAGTTTAATTTACCTACTGGCCATAGCTTCATGTGCTTATTTTAACAACATGTATCTTTTTGTAACTAAAAATGAGTGAGTAACCCCTCTACACAGGGTGAGTAACCCCTCTTCACAGGGTGAGTAACCCCTCTACACAGGGTGAATAACCCCTCTTCACAGGGTGAGTAACCCCTCTACACAGGGTGAGTAACCCCTCTTCACAGGGTGAGTAACCCCTCTACACAGGAGGAGTAACCCCTCTACACAGGGTGAGTAACCCCTCTACACAGGGTGAGTAACCTCTCTAAACAGGGTGAGTAACCCCTCTTCACAGGGTGAGTAACCTCTCTACACAGGGTGAGTAACCCCTCTTCACAGGGTGAGTAACTCCTCTTCACAGGGTGAGTAACCCCTCTACACAGGGTGAGTAACCCCTCTTCACAGGGTGAGTAACCCCTCTACACAGGAGGAGTAACCCCTCTACACAGGGTGAGTAACCCCTCTACACAGGAGGAGTAACCCCTCTACACAGGGTGAGTAACCCCTCTTCACAGGGTGAGTAACCCCTCTACACAGGGTGAATAACCCCTCTTCACAGGGTGAGTAACCCCTCTACACAGGGTGAGTAACCCCTCTTCACAGGGGGAGTAACCCCTCTTCACAGGGTGAGTAACCCCTCTTCACAAGGTGAGTAACCCCTCTACACAGGGTGAGTAACCCCTCTTCACAGGGTGAGTAACCCCTCTACACAGGGTGAGTAACCCCTCTTCACAGGGGGAGTAACCCCTCTACACAGGGTGAGTAACCCCTCTTCACAGGGTGAATAACCCCTCTTCACAGGGGGAGTAACCCCTCTTCACAGGGTGAGTAACCCCTCTTCACAGGGGGAGTAACCCCTCTACACAGGGGGAGTAACCCCTCTTCACAGGGGGAGTAACCCCTCTACACAGGGTGAGTAACCCCTCTTCACAGGGGGAGTAACCCCTCTACACAGGGGGAGTAACCCCTCTTCACAGGGTGAGTAACCCCTCTTCACAGGGGGAGTAACCCCTCTTCACAGGGTGAGTAACCCCTGTGACCAGGATTTTAAAATGTATTCTAAAGGAGACAGGGAGCCAATGTAAGGCTTTAAGAACAGGGGATATGTGGGTCCTCCTATGTGTGCGGGTCAGAATTCTCGCTGCAGAGTTCTGAACTAATTGCAGACGCGACAGCTCATTTTTGTTTAGACATTAAAACAAACTATTGCAGTAGTCTAGCCGAGAAGACACAAATGCATGAATAATGAGCTCTAAGTCATTATGTGACACCATTTTCCTGAGCTTGGAGATTTTTCTCAATTGAAAGAAGCAATTTCTCAACAGCTGTTTACAATGCTGCACTAAGGACATGTCTTTGTCAAAGATGACGACCAGATTTCTCAGGGTGGGTTTAGCTGACTGGCTTAAATCACCCAAGTACTTGTTTATTTCTGGAATTAAGTCCTCCGGGGCAATAACAAGGGTTTCAGTTTTATCTGGATTTAACTGTAAAGAATTTTCACACAGCCATTGTTTCACTTCCACTAAGCACTGGACTAAGGAGTCAAGCTTCTGGACCTCCGTAGGCTTAAAGGAACAGTAAAGCTGTATATCATCGGCAAACAGGTGGAAAGAAACATTGCTAAACCTTTGGATGACCTTACCCAAGGGGATCAAATACAGCAGAAATAACACAGGGCCCAAAACAGAACCTTGGGGGACACCACATAACAGGTCCGCTGGATCAGACCTTATTTGGTTGGCTGAGACACTAAAACTACGACCAGTTAAATAGGAGGAGAACCAATTTAGAACCAGCCCTGACAGTCCTACTAGGTCCCTCAATCTTCTCAGCAGGATGCTGTGATCAACTATGTCAAAGGCTCAGGACAGATCCAGGAGAACTAAAACAGAACATTTACCAGAGTCAGCAGACATCATACTGTCGCTGGACACTTTCAGTAAAGCTGTTTCCGTAGAGTGGAGTTTGCGGAACCCAGACTGGAATGTCTCATGGATGTTATTTTGATCCAGAATAGATGACAACTGTTCAGAGACCACCTTCTCTAAGACTTTAGACAAGAACGGGAGCTTGGAAATAGGCCTGAAATTTTTTTAGGTCTGTCGGGTCTAAGTCTACTTTTTTGAGTAGAGGCTCCACTATAGCATGTTTAAAAGCACTGGGAAACACACCAGTGGAGAGAGAGAGATTCACCATTTTAGTATCCCAGGGGCCAATTACAGTAAACACAGAACCAAAAAGCCTCCAAGGAAGGACATCGGATGAGCAAGAGGAGGGCTTCATTTTAGTCACTAGTGCAGAAATATCATCAAGGGTCACAGACTCAAACGAGGACCACACGCTGGAGAATCGCACAACAGGGATCTGATCCTTAATTGTCTTAATTTTGTTTATGAAAAATCTTAAAAAATCATTGCTATCAGCATCACAGCAAACAGGGACAACTGGAGCAGTTGGATAGACAAGACAATTTATAGTGTCGAACAACACTTTGGGGTTTCTCTTGTTTACCATTACCAACTGACGGATATAGTCAGATCTGGCTGGTAAACTACCTGTGTCCTGTCCTCTGATTGGCTGGCAAACTACCTGTGTTCTGTCCTCTGATTGGCTGGCAAACTGCCTGTGTTCTGTCCAGTGATTGGCTGGCAAACTACCTGTGTTCTGTCCAGTGATTGGCTGGTAAACTACCTGTGTTCTGTCCTCTGATTGGCTGGCAAACTACCTGTGTTCTGTCCAGTGATTGGCTGGTAAACTGTCTGTGTCCTGTCGTCTGATTGGCTGGTAAACTGGTCTGTGTTCTGTCCAGTGATTGGCTGGTAAACTACCTGTGTTCTGTCCAGTGATTGGCTGGTAAACTACCTGTGTTCTGTCCAGTGATTGGCTGGTAAACTACCTGTGTTCTGTCCAGTGATTGGCTGGTAAACTACATGTGTTCTGTCCAGTGATTGGCTGGTAAACTACCTGTGTTCTGTCCAGTGATTGGCTGGTAAACTACCTGTGTTCTGTCCAGTGATTGGCTGGTAAACTACCTGTGTTCTGTCCAGTGATTGGCTGGTAATCTGCCTGTGTTCTGTCCAGTGATTGGCTGGTAAACTACCTGTGTTCTGTCCAGTGATTGGCTGGTAAACTGTCTGTGTCCTGTCGTCTGATTGGCTGGTAAACTGTCTGTGTTCTGTCCAGTGATTGGCTGGTAAACTACCTGTGTTCTGTCCAGTGATTGGCTGGTAAACTACCTGTGTTCTGTCCAGTGATTGGCTGGTGAACTACCTGTGTTCTGTCCAGTGATTGGCTGGTAATCTGCCTGTGTTCTGTCCAGTGATTGGCTGGTAAACTACCTGTGTTCTGTCCAGTGATTGGCTGGTAAACTACCTGTGTTCTGTCCAGTGATTGGCTGGTAAACTACCTGTGTCCTGTCGTCTGATTGGCTGGTAAACTGCCTGTGTTCTGTCCTCTGATTGGCTGGTAAACTGCCTGTGTCCTGTCCTCTGATTGGCTGGTAAAGTGCCTGTGTTCTGTCCTCTGATTGGCTGGTAAACTGCCTGTGTTCTGTCCAGTGATTGGCTGGTAAACTGCCTGTGTTCTGTCCAGTGATTGGCTGGTAAACTGCCTGTGTTCTGTCCAGTGATTGGCTGGTAAACTACCTGTGTCCTGTCGTCTGACTGGCTGGTAAACTGCCTGTGTCCTGTCCTCTGATTGGCTGGTAAACTGCCTGTGTTCTGTCCTCTGATTGGCTGTTAAACTGCCTGTGTTCTGTCCTCTGATTGGCTGGTAAACTGCCTGTGTTCTGTCCTCTGATTGGCTGGTAAAGTGCCTGTGTTCTGTCCTCTGATTGGCTGGTAAACTGCCTGTGTCCTGTCCTCTGATTGGCTGGTAAAGTGCCTGTGTTCTGTCCTCTGATTGGCTGGTAAAGTGCCTGAGAACAGAAGCTGTCCCTGTGTCTGACTCTGCAGGACGGAGCAGTCGGTCCTGGTCCCTCGGGGACATCTTGGCAGCTCGGCGTTTCACCAAACCTGCCAGCAACAAGCCCCGCCCCCTGCTGCCGTTGTCAGGGCAACAGCTGAGAGCTGCTGAGTTTGGATCTGAAGTGAACCACGTGGACCTGGATCCTCCGTCTGCTCCGTCTTCTGTTCTGCTGTAAATAGATGATCCCTTAAATTCAGTTTCTAACTCAGATGTGAACGTTACTTCAATAGAAACTCGTTTATTTTGAGTCCTGAACTGAATATTAATAAGAAAACAAGACACAACATGAAGGAGTGAGACGCTCCGCCACAGAAAGCTTTCAGCACAAACTGACACTAATTCATTCCTGAAGAAAACACCACAATACTGTTGGTCTCTCTCTCTCTCCCTCTCTCTCTCTGTCTCTCTCTCTCTCTCTCTCTGTCTCTCTCTCTGTCTCTCTCTCTCTCTGTGTCTCTCTCTCTCTCTCTCTCTGTCTCTCTCTCTCTCTCTCTGTCTCTCTCTGTCTCTCTCTCTCTCTCTCTTTCTCTCTCTCTCTCTGTCTCTCTCTGTCTCTCTCTCTCTCTCTCTTTCTCTCTCTCTCTCTGTCTCTCTCTCTCTCTCTCTCTCTCTGCCTCTCTCTCTCTCTCTCTCTCTCTCTCTGTCTCTCTCTCTCTCTCTCTGTCTCTCTCTGTCTCTCTCTCTCTCTCTCTTCTTTCTCTCTCTCTCTCTGTCTCTCTCTCTCTCTCTCTCCCTCCCTCTCTCTCTCTACCTCTCTCTCTCTCCCTCTCTCTCTCTCTCTCTCTCTCTGTTTAGAGAAGGATATTATAAACAAGGACTAAATGTGAATCAGTAATCTTTGTTCCATCTTCACTGGTGATCTCCATAAAATCACCAGTGAGTTTCATGTCCAGCTGGTTTGAGTTTAAGTTTGAATTTTTTTTATTTTGCACAATAATAAGACAAAAGACAAGGATAAAGAGATAAGAACAAAGGGAAGGTGCAAGATAGCAGCTAGAAACCCAAAAGGGCTTCTACAGGGCCTGGATATTTAAATCTGATGAGTCTCAGATTCAGGATCAGAAGGATCCTCAGAGTCTCCAGAACTAACACGCCTCATGATTTAATGCTGAATAAAACAGTTTCATGTTAAAAATCAGTTTAACAATTCAACAGCTGGCACCAACGTTTGATTATCTTGTTTTTAGTTAAAAAAACAGTAAATCCTCCATCCTGTAAATCCATCCTCAAACTGTCCAGCTTTCAGCCACGTTTCTAGTTTCTGACACAGATTAGTTGAAGTTTCACACTTCTTTAAATAAAATGTGGAATGTTCCATATTAAACCTTTAAATAATTCCTGTGAGTTAAGTTCATCTGATAACAGCCAAAACTCTAGTGGCTCACATTTTTCTCTCTACAAAGCCGTTTTTCTTTAAAATATATAAATAAATGAATACTCAGCTGAGGTGAATGGAAGATAACAAGCACCTCCCACACTGTGTTTAACAGCTGATAGTGAGATTTATACTGATCTCAGCCTTATTTAACCCTCTGGCCCACTCTCATTTAACCCTTTAAACCTCCAAAACATGCCATAAAAACTTTACAGATTTGTTCTACTTTTTTCTGCATAAACCTCTTAAACAACTTCTGCCCTGCTCAAAACTACCAAACATTCAAAGATTTTGAGGATTTTAACCCTTTAAATGCCAGTTTGATTGCATGATGTCACTGTTTTTCAAAGAAGAAACACAAAAAAATGTAGTTATTTTCCATATCATAAATAATTTTTGGCTTGGGCTTTGGTTTCATCACAGTCTTGGATATGTCAAAGATTAAGAACAAAATGGATTTTGATGCATTTTTAGTTTTTGTGTTTCTGTGAGAAATGCAGTATATGACAGTAGCAGAGGTTTAGTCTACGGGACACGCAGGTATACGCCCTAGATTATCTTTTCTTCCCATATATCCACGTGATGCACGAGAATACGTAACAACATTATTGTGTGACAGCTGATTGATTCAGTGAATCAACCCATTCTGTGTTCATGTGATCTTTGGACCTCTGAGGCTCCTGTTGCCTGTGACGACAACTGCAACAAATCTATTTCACGGCGTTCTCAGTTCTCGGCACAAAGGAGAACATCGGGGAGAGAGATTAAAATAAAACAACACCAGACACTTTTTCAGTGTTTTTGAAGCGTGCCGCTGCAGCTTCAGCAGAAGAAGCTGGAGACAAACCAAACAGGAAGTGATGTTCCTCTGCAGAACCAGAGGAGCTAGCATAACGCCAACCAGGGTTCCCCCAGTGCTTTATAGTACACATGGATGTGTTAGCAGAGTCCACCACAGAATTTACAAATGACTGTCAAAATAAGAGCCTTAAATAAAACATATAAGAACCCTTATTCTCCTTTACAATAATTCATAAAAAATATGCAATGATTAAGATGGAATAGTGGCTTTAGAATGTGAGAGGCACCAGATTTAGACTTTTAGGGTAAAATGTTCTGCGGGGGATCGTGGCCCTGGACCCCGGACTTAGTTTGGGTCCCCCTTCCTAGTCTCAGAACATCCAGACAGTGAATCAGCCAGCAGGACGTTCAGGCTGATGAAAGGTTGGTTTGTTAAAACTATTCTAACATTTGTCAGATTGAGCCTTTTTGGAAGACTCTACATTTAAGTATTTTTAATAAATGGCTTATAATAACACATAATAGTCATAATTTAGAAATTCCTGTCAACTTTTAACATTATTTTTTACAGTAACACGGTGGAGCGGCGGGGGGCTTCTCCACCAGCAGACTGACAGTTTACTGGGGAAACGACCTCAGCAGGTGATTGTTTATATTTAAATATATTGTAGTGTTCCTCAGTATATTCACCACCATCAGATGGTTTCTATACATGAACAACCAGACGACTGTTGCCGTGGACGACACCAAGACGAGCTGACCAACTTCAGTCATGAACAGGCCCCGCCCCCCTCCCAACAACCCGTCGTCATGGGAACGACAATGACTGACAGGCTTCTCAGCCCCTAAGTGTATGTCACGTTCATGAACATCAGGGAAATCACAGAACTATGAAGGGTAAACATATGTTCACGTGTGTGTGTGTGTGCGTGTGTGTGTGTGTGTGTGTGTGTGTGTGTGTGTGTGTGTGTGTGTGTGTGTAATCAGGGCTTAATGAGTCTCAGAGGCTTCATGTTCAACACTGTCAGCCTCAGTGTGTTCATGTTTGATCCCACTAAACACACACACACACACACACACACACACACTCACACACACACACACACACGCTGGCTCGGCTCCAGCTGTTTGATAGCTCTAATAAATAAAGTGGAGTTATACTCAAGAGAGAGAAAAGATAAAGGAAGAAATGAAGAAGTTAGAGAAGAAGCAGAAGAAGAAGAGGAAGAAGAAGAAGAAGCAGAAGAAGAAGAAGAAGAAGAAGAAGAAGCAGAAGAAGAAGAAGAAGAAGAAGAAGAAGAAGCAGAAGAAGAAGAAGAAGAAGAAGCAGAAGAAGAAGAGGAAGAAGAAGAATGTGTGTGGGAAGAGAAAGATTTCTCTCAGGAGGAAAATGTTTCTTAATGATCACTAACCGATAAAAACTCTGAACCAGACGAGAAAAGAGAGAAAAGAGAGAAAAGAGAGAAAAGAGAGAGAGTTTCTTCATGTCCAGGATTTCACAGCTGTCCAGACCCTCAGACCCCCAGACCCCCAGACCCTCAGACCCTCAGGCCCTCAGGCCCTCAGACCCTCAGACCCTCAGACCCCCAGACCCTCAGACCCTCAGACCCCCAGACCCTCAGACCCCCAGACCCCTCAGACCCCCAGACCCTCAGACCCCCAGACCCCCAGACCCTCAGACCCCCAGACTATCAGACCCTCAGACCCCCAGACCCTCAGACCCCCAGACCATCAGACCATCAAACCATCAGACCCCTTAGACCCCCAGACCCTCTGACCATCAGACCATCAGACCCCTTAGACCCCCAGACCCTAACCTAATCTTGTCTAAAACACCCGTCTGCTGTCTGTGGGTCGCTGGTTCTCCGTGTGGCTGCCAGCGAGTCGCTCTAGTCTCAGATTCTATATTTAGCCCAAAGAATTATGGGAGGAATTAATATACAGACATGACTTAACTCCATTATTTAGGGAGAGAGAGGGGATCAACACTGGCCTGGTTTCTCCCTGCTCCTTTTCCCACAATCCACTGGGGGCTCAGTCACGGGACCAGATAGTTAAAATACCACCAGCATCCTCAGAGACTAGAGACCAGAGACCAGAGACTAGAGACCAGAGACCAGAGACTAGAGACTAGAGACCAGAGACCAGAGACTAGAGACTAGAGACTAGAGACCAGAGACTAGAGACTAGAGACCAGAGACCAGAGACCAGAGACTAGAGACTAGAGACCAGAGACCAGAGACTAGAGACCAGAGACCAGAGACCAGAGACTAGAGACCAGAGACTAGAGACTAGAGACTAGACGGTCTGGAACAAACATCAAGAGATAGTTAAAATACCATCAGCATCCTCAGAGACTAGAGACCAGAGACCAGAGACCAGAGACTAGAGACTAGAGACCAGAGACCAGAGACTAGAGACTAGAGACCAGAGACCAGAGACCAGAGACTAGAGACTAGACGGTCTGGAACAAACATCAAGAGATAGTTAAAATACCATCAGCATCCTCAGAGACTAGAGACTAGAGACCAGAGACCAGAGACTAGAGACTAGAGACTAGACGGTCTGGAACAAACATCAAGAGATAGTTAAAATACCATCAGCATCCTCAGAGACTAGAGACCAGAGACCAGAGACCAGAGACTAGAGACTAGAGACCAGAGACCAGAGACTAGAGACCAGAGACCAGAGACCAGAGACTAGAGACTAGACGGTCTGGAACAAACATCAAGAGATAGTTAAAATACCATCAGCATCCTCAGAGACTAGAGACTAGAGACCAGAGACCAGAGACTAGAGACTAGAGACTAGACGGTCTGGAACAAACATCAAGAGATAGTTAAAATACCATCAGCATCCTCAGAGACTAGAGACTAGAGACCAGAGACCAGAGACCAGAGACTAGAGACTAAAGACTAGACGGTCTGGAACAAACATCAAGAGACAGATGCACAGTACAGTGCGTGTACAGACACACGCTGTGTAGTGTGTGTGGAAATCAAATAGTGATGAGTCATTCGTGCCACGAGCGAACGTAGCGGACGCCTGTGTGCACGCTCGTCTCAATGTACAAATAATTATTCTAGTCTACACGTGCACACGTTAAGGTGTCTGAAGCGTTAGGACAATAACACACACGCGTTAACGCCTATATTACACAGAGTCTCAGCTTCACACGGGATTGTTTATAAGAAAGCAGAACTTATAGATGAACTCCAAGCCCCCACAGAGCTGTCAGGATATTTCTATTATTTTCAGGCCCGTTTTTATTTTCTTGATAACGAAATCTCTCTCTCTCTCTCGAATATATCAAATTGATATTTTATGATAGCAACGGTGAAAGGGATATAGGAAAGGGAATAAGGAATAAAACTTTAAGTTTATCTGGTACGTACGAGATAGTCTTTCTCTTCATCTATAAGTTATGCTTTCTTATAAGCAATACCATATAAGGCTGAGACTCTGTGTAACACTGATCTGTGTAGATATGCTGCAGAACATAGAAAATGAATAACTGTCAGGTCCTGATGATCCAGTGGACCTCGTGCGTAAATGCGCACAGCCTCTTCCTCAGTTTGTTCCTCATAGGCGTTACACGCGTGTGTGTTATTGTCCTAAAGCCAACGCTTCAGACGCCTTAATGTGTGCACGTGTAGACAAGAATAGTTATTTGTGCATTGAGACGTGCGTGCACACAGGCGTCCGCTACGTTCGCTCGTGGCACTTTTCACCCGTCACCCATGTTATCTGGTGTACGCGTGTCTGTAAGCACGCCTATTAATCAGACTTTATGCTGGCACAGGCGACGTGTTTTAGGCGTTTAAGTATAGTGTGCTGGCATAAAATACCCCTCATAATGTGTGAGGAGTGTGCGCGCTTACGCGCATGTGTGTGTGTGTAACTGTAATCACATCAAAGATCAGAGCAATCAACAGAATTAACTGACACCTGTTCCGGCACAGTGACAGCAGAGGTGGACAGACTGGAATTTCTGGCCTCGAACAGAAAGCATTTTTGGCAAAACCATAATACCTATCATTGATCCGACTTCACTTTGAGCGTCCTGAGTTCTTCCTGAACGTCTACATATGGTTGTTTTTTTTTCAGAAAAATGAAAAAATAGCTTTGTTAGAGCGATCTAAAAAAACTGTTCCATCTCCCTTTTTCAGAAATCTCCCTGCGTTTTTAATATGGGAGCCAATGAGGCTGTTGGTGGTGTTGGTGGATCATCTGTGCGTCCTACGCCCAAATTATAACTCTGACAGCTTTACCAGAGGATTGTGAGGGAGAAGACTAATTTTCCTACGTTTCTATGTATAAATTATTTCTGTAGAGTGGAATTTGCGGCCTGGAGCGCAGTTTTCAAATTTATTTTTTCACAGTTGTTTCTCTCCCTCTACACTCTGGCGATGATGTCTTACGTCGCGAAAAATTCGTATTCCGTAGAGAAAAGTAATAGCACACTGATCCCGATCAAACCGCACGTTTTGATATATAATTTGTCCTGCAACTCTTCAAGTTGTAGGACTAGTAGCGGGACGAAATTGCGTCCGGAAGAGGAAGAAGAAGAAATCCACAGTATAACAGTAGTGCAGCACTGGTCCCTACAGATATTGCTGGATGGGACCAGTGCTGGGGAGATTGCCCCAAGACCCTAATAATAATAATAATAATAACAGAAGAAGGCAGGTTTGTCAGGCCTCGTCAGTAATAATCAGCAGCTGTGTGTTCTGTGTGTTTGTCTTGTGTTTGACATGTTGGAGATTAAATATTGACTCATGCAGATCAACTTCTCAACTTCCACTTCATGTTGTTCTTCAGAGAACCGGATCATGTTGACAACAAGCAGAGAGAAGGAGCTGAAGATCCTCTTCTCATGATCCACGAGTCACATGTCATCACCATCTACTGCTGACTGCTCCTCAAAGATTAATAATGTATGTTTATGACCATCAACAACGTTCAGCATGGAGCTGCTGTCAGCTGAACTCTGTTAAATTAAACATTCATTTATTTTTTTATTTTGCAGTTTGCATTCAGCATTTCAATGCAATCTTTTGCGTTTAATGTTTTTTTGTGTTATTTTTGTGTTTTTTGTGGGGGTTTTTGGTAACTTTTTTGGTGTTTTTTGTGTGTGTTTTGTATTTTTTGGTAACTTTTTTTGTTTTTTCTGTCTTTTTTGTGTTTTATGTGTTTCTGTGTATTTTTTGTGTTTCTTGTAATTTGTTACAAGTTGTCTTGTGTTTTTTATGTGTATTTTTTTTGTAATTTTTGTTTGTTTTAAATGGATCAATATTTTGAACACAAAAAGTGTTCAAAATATTGATCAACATTGATCCAGTAACTCAAAATGAATGTCATATAGGTGAAGTTGAGCTGAAAACATGATACCAACATAAGTGTAATAAACAGGCAGAATGAAAAAGAGTCAAAACGGACAAACTAGCCAAAAACTCCAAAGAGTTAAAGAGTTAAAGAGTTGAAGAGTTGAAGAGTTAAAGAGTTAAAGACTTGAAGACTTGAAGAGTTGAAGAGTTGAAGAGTTGAAGAGTTAAAGAGTTAAAGAGTTGAAGACTTGAAGAGTTGAAAACTTGAAGAGTTAAAGAGTTAAAGAGTTAAAGAGTTGAAGAGTTGAAGACTTGAAGACTTGAAGAGTTGAAGAGTTAAAGAGTTAAAGAGTTGAAGAGTTGAAGAGTTAAAGAGTTAAAGACTTGAAGAGTTGAAGAGTTGAAGAGTTAAAGAGTTGAAGACTTGAAGACTTGAAGAGTTGAAGAGTTGAAGAGTTAAAGAGTTGGTGAACTAAAGATAAAGTGACTCGGTGACTCTGAACTCATGATGCTGATTCAGACTGTCAGACAGCACAACCAGCTGCTGGTCCATTAGACTAGATTAGACTAGATTAGACTAGACGTTTAGACTAGATTAGACTAGATTAGACTAGACGTTTAGACTAGATTAGACTAGAAGTTTAGACTAGATTAGACTAGATTTGACTAGATTACTCTAGACGTTTAGACTAGATTAGACTAGACGTTTAGACTAGATTAGA
>NC_081525.1:117510-142510 GCF_030273125.1 Centropristis striata | reverse complement strand
TTGAGGAACTCCTCAATCCAGCCAACACGTCCTCTGTAGAGGAGGCAGAGTCTGAAGACTCAGGGGAAGACTCATCAGAATCCCTGGCAGAGGGAGTCGCCGAGGTAGTTAAAAAGCTGCCCGGCGGCAAGTCGCCAGGGTTGGATGAGGTTCTCCCTGAGATGCTGAAGGCTCTGGACACTGTTGGGCTGTCATGGCTGGACACGCCTCTTCAGTGTCGCGTGGAGGTCTGGGACAGTGCCAGTGGAGTGGCAGACCGGGATGGTGGTTCCCATTTTCAAAAAGGGACCGGAGGGTGTGTTCCAATTACCGTGGAATCACACTGCTCAGCCTCCCTGGAAAGTCTACTCCAGGGTGCTGAAAGGAGGCTCCGGCCGATTGTGGAACCTCAGATCCTCTTGGAGAAGGCTTACGACCGTGTCCCTCGGGGGGTCTTGTGGGGGGTACTGGGGGAGTATGGGGTACTGGGCTCGTTGCTACGAGCTATCCGGTCCCTATATAACCAAAGTCAGAGCTGTGTCCACATACTCAGCACAACGTCAAACACGTTCCCGGTGGGTGTTGGCCTCCGCCAGGGTTGCCCCTTGTCTCAGATTCTGTTGGTGGTCTTCATGGATCTCAAGGCTCAGCCGGGGGGAGGAAGGGATCCGGTTTGGTGACCCTGCAGCAGGTTCAGCAGACGAGAAGGAGTGGATGGATGGATGGATGGATGGATGGATGGATGGATGGTAACACGGTGACACTTCGGTTACATTAAGGCACCAAAACTATTTGGTGAAATAATTAGTTGTTTAAGGGCAGTAAAAAAGAAGAGGTTCGACTTAAAATAAGTGTTTCTGTGCAGAATGATGGAAAGAGTTTAATGTGTCTACAGAAAGAAAGAAAGAAAGAAAGAAAGAAAGAAAGAAAGAAGAGCGTTTTGTGGGAAAACTATGAAACTCAGAGTTTTACTCTCCGTATAATAACGATGAAGCGTTCATGAGAACAGCCTGATAACTGTTACTACTAACAGTTACGATGATGCAGGAACAGAAGAGGAGGAGGAGGAAGAGGAGGAGGAGGAGGAGGAGGAGGCCTTTAAAGAGAAGCTCTAAAAATATACTCTGTGTGATTGATGTAAACTCTGCTTATCTGCAGGAGAATGAAAACAAGCAGAAATGTGAAGAGAAGAGATTCTAAACACATCGAGCCTCACACCAGACATTAAAAAATACAATTATTATCAATCATCATTGTGTTAATAATACAAATATATATATATATATATATATATATATATATATATATATATATATATATATGTATATTTATATATCAGATAGAGCTGCAACAATTATTCGATTAATGGAACAATAATCGATTATTAAATTACTCGTCAACTATTTTGACAATCTAATAATTGGTTTGAGCAGTTTTTTTAAAGACAATGAGTCCAAATTCTCTGATTTCAGCTTCTTCAATGTAAATATTTCTGGTTTCTTTGTTCCTTTATGACAATAAACTGAATATCTCTTTGGTTTTTGGACAAAACAAGAGATTTGAGGACGTCATCTTGTGGTTTGGGAAACACTCATTGATATTTTTATACATTTTGCCTCTTTTTTTTAGTCATCTTGTGTCATTTTGTGCCTTTTTGTGTCTTTTTTGGTCATTTTGTGTCTTTTTTTTAGTCATTTTGTGTCTTTTTTTTGGTCATTTTGTGCCTTTTTGTGTCTTTTTTAGTCATTGTGTCTTTTTTTAGTCAATGTGTGTCTTTTTGGACAGACGTAAGCTTGTAGTTTTCTTACAGATACAACATGGCTGCAGCAGACGCCAAGCTCTGTTTGGATCTAGCTGTAGACGGAGTTCTCGGTGTGAGCTGAAACTACAGAGCAGCCAGAGCTGAAACTACAGAGCAGCCAGAGCCAGAACATGCTGCTGAATGTCGCTCTACATACGTCATCTGGTATAACTGATCTGATTGGCTAAGAGCTACTTACAGACGCTGATGATAGACATTCGTAGCGCCCAATAAACGGCTCCGGAGGATCGTAAACCACACCTCCTCTACGGAGAAATTAATATGTGGTCTCCAGACTAAATCTCATTTGTGATTTAGTCTGGTATTGGCCAGGCTAAAAAAAGACAAAATCACACAAAAAGACACAAAATGACTGAAAAAAGACACAAAATGACAAAAATGACACAAAAAAGACACAAAATTACCCAAAATGACCGAAAAAATGACACAAAATGACCAAAAAAGACACAAACACAGCAGCACCTGTTTGTCTCCAATCAGGATCTCATTCATCTCTTTATGAACGAGGCCAGCAGAGCATTACTAATGTCAACAAATAGCTCAACATGAGTCACACACACACACACACACACACACACACACACACTCTGCAGGAATCGTGGTCGTCTTGACGCAGTGACATCATCACTAATTGATCCTCTTTTGAATTCTGACGGAGAATAATATGCTGCTGTATGCTGTTGCCATAGCAACTGTTCCCTTTTTCAATGCTGCTGGGGGAGGGGGAGGGGCTGGGAGGGAGTGTGAAGGGAAGGAGGGAAGGAGTGAAGGAGGTTGTGAGCTGCATGAAAGGAAAGAAAGAGTTGAGAGAAAGAAAACGACCTCGATGTGTTCAGAGAAATAACAGCTGACACCAACACATCGCTTCTTTAGTCACAGAAGCTCCAAATAATCCAGACTTGTTGCCTCCATCAGACTAGAAAACACAGCAGCGTGGAGCCCTACTGTACATTTACCTCTAAAGTTCTGGCTGTAAACTCCATGAGGCCAGTTTCAGTTTGATGATGATATACCAAGTAAAACTGGAGACAAGCTCAAATAGATTTAGTATCAAATGATAGAACTGGATGGAACCCTCTGATATGGTAGATTTGACTCCTTTGGTCACATTTGACACATTTAACATTCTTTATTGAGCATGATAGTGTTTTGAAAGTAAAACAAAGATTCAAAATCACATTTTATGTTGGACTAAAGGACTAAAAAAGACACAGAATTACTAAAAAAGAGACAACAAAAGGTGTTTCAGTTTGTATGTATAGAGGCAGGATGAAAAGGATTCAGTGGACTAAATAGCCCAAAACTCCAGAGAGTTAAAACATAAACAATCACATTATAGACGTGAACTCTGCAGATTCTCCTCTAAATCAACCGTCACATTCATTACATTACATTACATTACATGTCATTTAGCAGACGCTTTTGTCCAAAGCGACTTACAATAAGTGATTCAACCTGAAGGTACTAGACATAGACCATAGGAATCAAGTCAGTACATAACTTTAAGAGCTAACTGTCATTGCTAAGGAGTGCTATATGTTAAAGAAGAAAAGGAGAGAAAAGAAGAAGAAGAAGAGCATTTTTTTCATTTATTTATTTTTTTATTTTAATTTTTTTATAAATATATATATGCATATGTATGTACATTCACACACTGTTTCTATTGGTACTTATTTTTTTTATTATATTAAATATATTTATATTAAAACACAGCAGAGTTCTCTTCAGAGTCTGCTTGTCTTCAGCTCAGTTTCATTAGTTTTTTGTCAGGCAGACACTAGATCTTTATCTAAATAGTTCATGGTGGAGATGATATCTGCTCCAAATGTCCACAACTTCAAACACACACACATATATATATATATATATATGTATATATATATATATATATATATGAGGTGAATTATTATTATTATTTATTGATTACTATTACAGCCATGAGGCTCCGATTCAGTTTTTATTCCTGTTAAATGATATTTGAGGAGCAGCGACCAACAGGCCGCGCCTCCTTCTGCAACAACCACACGACACTTTATATATTAACTTTATGATATGATATCTCTACACTTTATATCACATATCTAGACTTCATGGGATCCACTGGGATCCACTGGGATCCAGTGTGGTGTGTATCTGTAGAGGAAGCAGTCAGACATGTTGGGGAATGTAAATATCTCTCTCTCTCTCTCTCCTCCTCCTCCTCCTCATCACGCTGCAGCAGTAGCAGCCATTGAATGAATCACCATGGCAACAGAGTTCCTACCTGCAGCTGGAGGAAGAAGAGGATGAAGAGGAAGAAGAGGATGAAGAGGAAGAAGAAAAGAGAGCTGGAGCCTCGTAACACACACCATCATTTAAACATTCATTTATTCTCACTTTCTCTTTTTCTCCCTCAGCGTCAAAATGTATCAAATGTTTATTCTTCATGCTACAGAATCTGTATAAATATATATATATATTTTTTTTAATTTTAATTTTAATTATATATATATTTATTTTTTTCTGCATTCATGTGCACGTCCAAACTTTCTTTTTGAGCTGAAACAGCTAAACCAACGCGCGCTGGGCAGAAGAAGTTATTATCCAGAAGTATTGAAGGTAAATGTTCATCAGAGCTGTTGATGAAGTCAAACTGCTCCCTCATTCACCATCATTTAATCCTTCATCTAGTCTTTTTAATTATAAAATGCTTTTCATTAGAAACTTGATTCCAGAATGACCCTCCCAGTATTATCGCTGTCTGTTGGTCCCACATGAAGAATATTTGTTAAGTTGAGATCAGGAACCGTTTTAACTCACATTAACCACGCTGCAAAACCCAACTGACAAAAAATAAGAAATAAATAACGAGACACTGGAAAAACCAATTATGTCTTAAAATAAGTCCAAATATTCTTATTTTGAGCGATTGTGGCTTGAAAAGCCTGACTGTAGTAACATTAAAATAAGCAGAAATACTTGAAACGAGCAAACTCCATTTAGATAAAAATGGACCCTAACCCCCTCTTCCCAGGACTTTTCACTGAACATCGATGGACTCACAGTCACCCCCTCCCCCTCTGTCCGAAATCTTGGCGTCACCATGGATCCAACTCTCTCCTTCAAATCTCACATCAAGAACATCACCAAAACATCCTTCTTCCACCTCCGCAACATCTCACGTCTTCGCCCAATCCTGTCCTCCTCCGCTGCAGAAACACTAATTCATGCTTTCATAACCTCCAGACTGGACTATTAACAGCATTCTCTACGGCCTCCACCTCCCCTCCACCAACCTTCAAAAACTACAATATGTCCAAAATTCAGCTGCTCGTTTACTCACCCACTCCCGCTCCAGAGACCACATCACCCCATCCTTCAGCACCTTCACTGGCTCCCTATCCAGCACAGAATCCACTTTAAGATCCTGCTCATCACCTACAAAGCCCTCAATAACCTGCTCCCCCATGAACCTCACAGATCTGCTCCAACGTCACTCCCCCACCCGCAACCTCAGATCTTCAGACGCCAACCTACTGACCCCCATCACCAGGACCAAGCACCTTCAGATCCTACTGACCCCCATCACCAGGACCAAGCACCTTCAGATCCTACTGACCCCCATCACCAGGACCAAGCACCTTCAGATCCTACTGACCTCCATACCAGGACCAAGCACCTTCAGATCCTACTGACCCCCATCACCAGGACCAAGCACCTTCAGATCCTACTGACCTCCATACCAGGACCAAGCACCTTCAGATCCTACTGACCCCCATCACCAGGACCAAGCACCTTCAGATCCTACTGACCTCCATACCAGGACCAAGCACCTTCAGATCCTACTGACCCCCATCACCAGGACCAAGCACCTTCAGATCCTACTGACCTCCATACCAGGACCAAGCACCTTCAGATCCTACTGACCCCCATCACCAGGACCAAGCACCGCACCGTTGGCGACAGAGCCTTCTCCACTGCTGCCCCAACCCTCTGGACCTCCTCCCTACTCCTGTCATGTAAAGTGTCTTTGAGTACCTTTAAAAGCGCTATAAAAATGTATTATTATTATTATTATTATTATTATTAACGTTCTCTCTAACTCTAACTATCTCTAACTCTAACATTCTCTCTAACCTTATCTCTAACTCTAACTATCTCTAACTCTAACGTTCTCTCTAATGTTCTCTCTAACCTTATCTCTAACTCTAATGTTCTCTCTAACATTCTCTCTAACGTTCTCTCTAACTCTAACTATCTCTAACTCTAATGTTCTCTCTAACATTCTCTCTAATGTTCTCTCTAACTCTAACTATCTCTAACTCTAACGTTCTCTCTAACATTCTCTCTAACGTTCTCTCTAACTCTAAACTTATCTCTAACTCTAACGTTCTCTCTAATGTTCTCTCTAACCTTATCTCTAACTCTAACGTTCTCTCTAACATTCTCTCTAATGTTCTCTCTAACTCTAACTCTAACTAACTCTAACTGTCCTCTACGTTCTCTCTCTGTGTTCTGGTTTTCTTTGTGCAGTGAGTGAATCCTCGTCTCCAGCTCCAGTCTGGTCCAGATCAATGAGATCTCCACATGGGTCCTCACAGACCACATGGGTCCTCACAAACCTCCCGCTCTTCCTCCTCGCTCTGCCATCGCCATGGAGACGCTAGCCAGAGACCTGGCCTGTGGCGGGACTCGTCAGAGACTCGCAGCGCTTCCTCGCCGTCTCTACTGGAGCCTTTTCAAATTCAATTACAAAAAAACATTTCAGTTAATTGTCCCAAAGGACAAAACAGCAAAGAGAACAAAAGAGCACCAAGGAGAGAAGAAGTCTCATTTATAATAATATATAATACGCTATAATAATCTCTGGTCCTCCTCAGAACATGATAAACATTATACAGAAGTCTCATATATAATAATCTATAATAATCTATAAGAACAGAAACAGTCTACTGTTGGTTTCACTGTTTGGTCAGTTTCAGTGAAGACTAATCTGAACTCTGAAGCTCACAGTTATATTTCAGAGGCAGCAGTTTGTTTGAAGCTCCATAAAGAAATCAAAGAAATTAATCTCCCAGTTTGGTGTGGAAGACCCAACCTCAACCCACTCAGTGACTCTGGGAGGACGGGGAGACGTAGAGTTAGAGATAAGGTTAGTTAACTGGTTCATCTACAGCAGGAACTAACTACCTACCAGTTAACTGGTTCATCTACAGCAGGAACTAACTATCTACTAGTTAACTGGTTCATCTACAGCCGGAACTAACTATCTACCAGTTAACTGGTTCATCTACAGCAGGAACTAACTATCTACCAGTTAACTGGTTCATCTACAGCAGGAACTAACTATCTCCCAGTTAACTGGTTCATCTACAGCAAGAACTAACTATCTACCAGTTAACTGGTTCATCTACAGCAGGAACTAACTATCTCCCAGTTAACTGGTTCATCTACAGCAGGAACTATCTATCTACCAGTTAACTGGTTCATCTACAGCAGGAACTAATTATCTACCAGGTAACTGGTTCATCTAAAGCAGGAACTAACTATCTAGCAGTTAACTGGTTCATCTACAGCAGGAACTAACTATCTACCAGTTAACTGGTTCATCTACAGCAGGAACTAACTATCTACCAGTTAACTGGTTCATCTACAGCAGGAACTATTTATCTACCAGTTAACTGGTTCATCTACAGCAGGAACTAACTATCTACCAGTTAACTGGTTCATCTACAGCAGGAACTAACTATCTACCAGTTAACTGGTTCATCTACAGCAGGAACTAACTATCTACCAGTTAACTGGTTCATCTACAGCAGGAACTGCTGCTGCTACACCATCCTACCAACAGAGAGAGAATTAATCTGTTCTTGGAGAGAAAAAGGGCAAGAAAACATGTTGAAAGACAGAAAGAGAGCAGAGTTAAACATTAACAGTCCAACAATACCAGGAACTAATGAAACATTCAACATCTCCATTAATCTGATCTACACACAGACACGACAGCATTTATCACTGTGTGTTAGTGTGTGTTAGTGTGTGTTACTGTGTGTGTTAGTGTGTTTCAGTGTGTGTGTGTGTGTGTGTGTTTGTGTTGGTATGTTAGTGTGTTAGTGTGTGTTAGTGTTTGTAAGTGTGTGTGTGTGTGTGTTGGTGTGTCTGTGTTTGTTAGTGTGTGTGTGTGTGTGTGTGTGTGTTAGTGTGTGTTAGTGTTTTTTAGTGTGTGTGTGTGTGTGTGTGTGTGTGTGTGTTTGCCTGCTCTTTCTTCCCACCACGAGTCATGTGATGATTCTCAGAGGACGGAGGTTATAAACAGGATTTTGTGCGTTACATTAAAGTGTGTCATGTGTCAGTCAGAGAGGATCAGCCTCAGAAATAACCAGCGCAGATTATTCAGCCATAAATAACTGTCTTTAAAACCAGTTACTGCTAGAGATGGGGATATATTCTCCCTCCACTCTTCATGAGTTACATCCATCCAGTTTCCTCCACTTATCCGGGGCCGGGTGGCGGGGGCAGCAGGCTAAGCAGGGCCTGCCAGGCGTCCCTCTCCCAGCCACAACGTAGATGGATCAGTAAATCCAGAGCTTTGCCTTCAGGCTCAGCTCCTTCTTCACCACGACGGTCCGGTACAACGCCCGCATCACTGCTGACGCTGCACCAAACCGCCTCCATCTCACGCTCCGTTCTACCCTCACTGCTGAACAAGACCCCAGATACTGGAGCTCCTTCTCTAGAGGCAGTACCTCTCTCCACCCAGAGGGGGCAGTACCTGTCTCCACCCAGAGGGGGCAGTACCTCTCTCCACCCAGAGGGGGCAGTACCTGTCTCCACCCAGAGGGGGCAGTACCTCTCTCCACCCAGAGGAGGCAGTACCTGTCTCCACCCAGAGGGGGCAGTACCTCTCCCCACCCAGAGGGGGCAGTACCTGTCTCCACCCAGAGGGGGCAGTACCTCTCTCCACCCAGAGGGGGCAGTACCTGTCTCCACCCAGAGGGGGCAGTACCTCTCTCCACCCAGAGGGGGCAGCACCTGTCTCCACCCAGAGGGGGCAGTACCTGTCTCCACCCAGAGGGGGCAGCACCTGTCTCCACCCAGAGGGGGCAGTACCTGTCTCCACCCAGAGGAGGCAGTACCTCTCTCCACCCAGAGGGGGCAGTACCTCTCTCCACCCAGAGGGGGCAGTACCTGTCTCCACCCAGAGGGGGCAGTACCTGTCTCCACCCAGAGGGGGCACACACACACACACACACACACACACACACAGAGTGAAATTAGTGCCTTCATCAGGCTGATCACTGTTATCGAGCTGTCTCAGAGTCTTCCAACCGATGGATTTAGCTTCTCACAGTGTTCTCTGTGAATAAAAACATTCGTCTTTTTCTGTCATTTAATTGACAAATGAAACGTGTAAATCAAGGTTTCCTCACACAGTTTGTGTTGAGGTTTTGGTCTTTAGAGTCAGATCACTGAAGGAGGAGCTGATTTCAGCCAAAGGTTCATTTGAAATGTAGATTGTGTGGCGTGTCTGTTTCATCCCGTCCATGAAAAACGCCTGCTGTGATCTCATTATCTGCTCTCTCTCTCACAGAATCAATCCAGCCAGAGGAGGCTGAGAACACTACAGATCTCCTTCTCTGCTCACAAAGGAGGAGGAGAGGCCCTACAAGTGGGAGGAGAAGAGTGTGTGTGTGTGTGTGTGTGTGTGTGTGTGTGTGTGTGTGGTTTGGCTTGATTTAACACATTAAAGGCACGATTTGGAAGCTTTCAGGAAGCTGCTGGTCTCCGTTTGTTTCACTCAATGAAAAAATGTTTGCAGTAAACGTACCAGTACTGCAGTACTCAGGTCATTTACTGCAGTAAAAGTAGCAGTACTGCAGTACTCAGGTCATTTACTGCAGTAATAGTATTACTGCACTACTCAGATCATTTATTGCAGTAAAAGTAGCAGTACTGCAGTACTCAGGTCATTTACTGCAGTAACAGTAGTATTACTGCAGTACTCAGGTCATGTATTGCAGTAACAGTAGTATTACTGCAGTACTCAGGTCATTTACTGCAGTAAAAGTAGCAGTACTACAGTGTAGAACCACTCCTTGATGAATCCTGATTCAAAATGTTACTGCAGTAAAAGTACACAGCGTTTCCAACCTGGTCTCACAGTAATCCGTGGAATAGCCACAGAATCACTCAAATTTCCGTGAAACTGACACGGATTTGGCTACAATGCAAGTTAATGACATCATATCCCGTGGCTATTCCATGGATATTTGTTCCTATTGGTTTGTTCCAAGTCACGTGACTGGGAATTTCTAGCGAGAAATATATGTTTTATTTTCTAAATATTCACCCAGTGCATGTACATAATCACTTTGTGGCGAAGATCTCGCCAGAAAAAGACGATCCGCTGTGTTTTATTTTGAAATCTCCCTGATCCTCTGTGTATTTAACGGATCAAACCTTCGCCCATTACATGCCTTGTGTCTGAGGTAGATTTGCTGATCGACATATTATTCTGTTGCAGCGGAGACACTAATGTTGACAAAGTGACGACTTACGATCAGATTCATCCGCTGTTTTATTTTGTAATCTACCAGATGTGGTGTGCGATCTCATTGAGGCGCGCTTCACTGTAAATGGCCCGGACTCTGCTCTCCTGTTTTAGTTAAAATATCTTCATTAAACAAACATTGTTGTCTTTTTTAGCATAGATAATATACATACAGTATAATTATTTATTAAACAGTGTGTGATATTCCATATATTGGGTAGAAATAGGTTTTCACAACCCTAATACGGAAGAACTACAACAATGGTGCTGATGTCGACATAAGTTCTGAAGAGAGGTCTAGGGAGTTGTAGTTTTTTTAATAAAACAGGGTTTCCCCTAAAATTGGAAGTTGGAAATACTTAATTAGTGGCTTTCCGGGGTTTGAGGGGATGTCAATCACATTTTTGGCATCAGAATTTAAATTTTTTATTTTTTTAGCATATCCTAAAGCCCCCCCACTCCCACCCCTTAGTGACTATGCTCACATTATAGTCCATGTCAACACCTTTCTATAACAGTAGGTCTCATGTCTGTAACCCTTTTTGTCTCTTAGTTATAATCCTTCAAATATGCCCCAGGGTTAAGGTTCAAAGGTCAATATCTCAAAGCAAGAATATTATAGAACCTTGAAATTGATATATGTTACTCTCCAGGCCAAGACCTTTCCGGTGATGTATTTGGTTTAGCTCTATGACAAAGTTTTATTGTTTTCAAACCTTGGAAATCTGCCGTAACAGGTTAATGTTCAGACAGCACTTTGAGTCTCTGAGTGCGAGATGTGAAAACAATAAAACTGACCCCCTGGCCCCCCTGAACCCCCTGAACCCCTGGACCCCCTGAACCCCTGGACCCCCTGAACCCCCTGGACCCCCTGAACCCCTGAACCCCCCGGACCCCTGGACCCCCTAAACCCCCTGGACCCCCTGAACCCCCTGGACCCCCTGAACCCCCTGAACCCCTGGACCCCCTGAACCCCCTGAACCCCCTGAACCCCTGGACCCCCTGGACCCCCTGAACCCCTGGACCCCCTGAACCCCTGGACCCCCTGAACCCCCATGACCCCCTGAACCCCCTGGACCCCCTGAACCCCCTGAACTGGTACGTCTGTTCAGTAATCCAGACTTTAGTCTCTGTGTCATTTTCCATATTATTATTAAATAATTGGAAGCTACAAAGTTAAAAAGGAACGATAAGTGTGTTGTAAGTAAAGATAAAATATGAATATAAGTGTTGATCTTCTGCTCTCCTGTTGTCTTTGTTTCAGTCTTTTTGTGTTCTGTCCTCAGTTATAAATATAAATCAGTTGCAGCAGGTGGAGAGAGAAACATGGAGCTGTAATTTAACCAGTTAGAGTAATGATGGGTGAGGGCCCGGCCTCATTTCACCGTAATGGGCTCCACAACACATGAATACAGATGGCACACCTGGACACTCTCTGTGTGTGTGTGTGTGTGTGTGTGTGTGTGTGTGTTGTAGGGAATCCTTATGTATTCCAGTTATGGTTGCCATGGGAACCACTGGCCCTCGCCCCTCAGAGATTAATGTCCCGTTCGGACCACTCCGGTTCTTTAGCGTCTCAGCTGGATTAATGTGGTCTTCAGACCTCAGACCTGAACTCTGCTGCTCCCACAAGGAACAGAAGAAAACTGAGTCTGTTTGAGGAGCTGAAACAGACTCTGACCTCCTGCTGAACACTCACTGGTTCACACTCAAAGGTTATGAACCGATCTCCAGATGTGCAGCAACATCAGAGCCTCGGCAGGCTGAACAACAGCAGGAGGAAACTGTTTCAGAATCAAAGAAAACATTTGTTAATCATCGCATCACAATAGAAGATAGCAGCCTCTCTCATCGCTACACACTGTAAAAATATCTTTTAGGGTGAAAAACTGTTAAACCATGACAGTAAAAGACGTAAAATGATAAACAAGTTAATTCAGTTTCAGTAACAATGAAACACTGTAAATGTTTATATCAGACAAAACAGTGTTTTTACGGTTTTGTTTTTCTAAAATAAATTACTCCAGTGTAAAAAACAACAACTCTGGCACCGTGTTTGTAACAAAATATACTGTAATATATATACAATCCATCATTTTTGCATTAATATTTTGTAAAAATACTTTTTCTAACTGTTAAATGTACTAAACACCATATCTCTAACAGAAATATACTGTAATATTTAATGGTAAAATCTTTAATTTATGCAGCATTTATAAAGTATTTTCTTGTCAATTATATGGCAGAACAGCGTTTCTTTTGATGGAAAAACTTTTTATTTATACGGTTAAAAATGGAATAAAATGTCAATCTGAAACGTGAAATCAACAGTGTTAATATTATTTTACCGTAATATTAGAAAAAGTTGCACCGTGTTTATTCCGGTAAAGTTCTGCTGGTTTTTACCATAAAAACAACAGTTGTTTTTTTTACAGTGCACGTGGCTCGGAGATCGATCTGAAGCTCTGAGGAAATACACTGAAGTGGAAAAGCACCACTCCATCTTCTGTTTCACACTTATATATTCATAGATTCTCACAGAAGAACTAAGAAAACACACAACAAGAACACAGTTGTTACAGAGACGTGTAGAGAAACATGGTGTTCTGATGGTTCAACACTAGAAGACTGGCTGAATTATATATGTAGATCAGCCTGTAGGTTTATTCCTCAGAGGGAGAAGTTCCTCATGGAGCATCTTGTCTTATATCAGTCTGATATTGACTTGTCTTATATTGACTTGTCTTAAATTGACTTGTCTTATGTTGACTTGTCTTATATTGACTTGTTTTATATTGACTTGAGGAGGATTAAAGGTGGTTATGTATCAGTGGATTAAAGGTGGTTATGGATCAGTGGATTAAAGGAGTAAAGGTGGTTATGGATCAGTAGATTAAAGGTGGTTATGTATCAGTGGATTAAAGGTGGTTATGTATCAGTAGATTAAAGGTGGTTATGTATCAGTGGATTAAAGGTGGTTATGTATCAGTGGATTAAAGGTGGTTATGGATCAGTGGATTAAAGGAGTAAAGGTGGTTATGGATCAGTAGATTAAAGGTGGTTATGTATCAGTAGATTAAAGGTGGTTATGTATCAGTGGATTAAAGGTGGTTATGGATCAGTGGATTAAAGGAGTAAAGGTGGTTATGGATCAGTAGATTAAAGGTGGTTATGTATCAGTAGATTAAAGGTGGTTATGTATCAGTGGATTAAAGGTGGTTATGGATCAATAGATTAAAGGTGGTTATGTATCAATAGATTAAAGGTGGTTATGTATCAGTGGATTAAAGGTGGTTATGGATCAGTGGATTAAAGGTGGTTATGGATCAGTGGATTAAAGGTGGTTATGGATCAGTGGATTAAAGGTGGTTATGGATCAGTGGATTAATGTATCAGTGGATTAAAGGTGGTTATGGATCAGTGGATTAAAGGTGGTTATGGATCAGTGGATTAAAGGTGGTTATGGATCAGTAGATTAAAGGTGGTTATGGATCAGTAGATTAAAGGTGGTTATGGATCAGAGGATTAAAGGTGGTTATGGATCAGTAGATTAAAGGTGGTTATGTATCAGTAGATTAAAGGTGGTTATGTATCAATAGATTAAAGGTGGTTATGTATCAGTAGATTAAAGGTGGTTATGTATCAGTAGATTAAAGGTGGTTATGTATCAGTGGATTAAAGGTGGTTATGGATCAGTAGATTAAAGGTGGTTATGGATCAGAGGATTAAAGGTGGTTATGGATCAGTAGATTAAAGGTGGTTATGTATCAGTGGATTAAAGGTGGTTATGGATCAGTGGATTAAAGGTGGTTATGTATCAGAGGATTAAAGGTGGTTATGGATCAGTGGATTAAAGGATTAAAGGTGGTTATGTATCAGTGGATTTAAGGTGGTTATGTATCAGTGGATTTAAGGTGGTTGTGGATCAGTTGATTAAAGGTAGTTATGGATCAGTGGATTAAAGGTGGTTATGTATCAATAGATTAAAGGTGGTTATGTATCAGTAGATTAAAGGTGGTTATGTATCAATAGATTAAAGGTGGTTATGTATCAGTAGATTAAAGGTGGTTATGTATCAGTGGATTAAAGGTGGTTATGGATCAGTGGATTAAAGGTGGTTATGTATCAGTAGATTAAAGGTGATTATGTATCAATAGATTAAAGGTGGTTATGTATCAGTAGATTAAAGGTGGTTATGTATCAATAGATTAAAGGTGGTTATGTATCAGTGGATTAAAGGTGGTTATGTATCAGTAGATTAAAGGTGGTTATGTATCAGTAGATTAAAGGTGGTTATGTATCAATAGATTAAAGGTGGTTATGTATCAGGTGATTAAAGGTGGTTATGGATCAGTGGATTAAAGGTGGTTATGGATCAGTGGATTAAAGGTGGTTATGTATCAGTAGATTAAAGGTGGTTATGGATCAGTGGATTAAAGGTGGTTATGGATCAGTGGATTAAAGGTGGTTATGTATCAGTAGATTAACGGTGGTCATGTATCAATAGATTAAAGGTGGTTATGTATCAGTGGATTAAAGGTGGTTATGGATCAGTGGATTAAAGGTGGTTATGTATCAATAGATTAAAGGTGGTTATGGATCAGAGGATTAAAGGTGGTTATGGATCAGTGGATTAAAGGTGGTTATGTATCAATAGATTAAATGTGGTTATGTATCAGTGGATTAAAGGTGGTTATGTATCAATACATTAAAGGTGGTTATGTATCAGTAGATTAAAGGTGGTTATGTATCAATAGATTAAAGGTGGTTATGTATCAGTAGATTAAAGGTGGTTATGGATCAGTAGATTAAAGGTGGTTATGTATCAATAGATTAAAGGTGGTTATGGATCAGAGGATTAAAGGTGGTTATGGATCAGTGGATTAAAGGATTAAAGGTGGTTATGTATCAGTGGATTAAAGGTGGTTATGGATCAGTGGATTAAAGGTGGTTATGGATCAGTGGATTAAAGGATTAAAGGTGGTTATGGATCAGTGGATTAAAGGTGGTTATGGATCAGGTGATTAAAGGTGGTTATGGATCAGTGGATTAAAGGTGGTTATGTATCAATGGATTAAAGGTGGTTATGGATCAGTGGATTAAAGGTGGTTATGGATCAGTGGATTAAAGGATTAAAGGTGGTTTTGTATCAATGGATTAAAGGTGGTTATGGATCAGTGGATTAAAGGATTAAAGGTGGTTATGTATCAGTGGATTAAAGGATTAAAGGTGGTTATGTATCAGTGGATTAAAGGTGGTTATGGATCAGTGGATTAAAGGATTAAAGGTGGTTATGTATCAGTGGATTAAAGGTGGTTATGGATCAGGTGATTAAAGGTGGTTATGTATCAGTGGATTAAAGGTGGTTATGGATCAGGTGATTAAAGGTGGTTATGTATCAGTAGATTAAAGGTGGTTATGTATCAGTGGATTAAAGGTGGTTATGTATCAGTGGATTAAAGGTGGTTATGTATCAGTGGATTAAAGGTGGTTGTGGATCAGTAGATTAAAGGTGGTTATGTATCAATAGATTAAAGGTGGTTATGTATCAGTAGATTAAAGGTGGTTATGTATCAATAGATTAAAGGTGGTTATGTATCAGTGGATTAAAGGTGGTTATGTATCAATAGATTAAAGGTGGTTATGTATCAGTAGATTAAAGGTGGTTATGGATCAGTGGATTAAAGGTGGTTATGGATCAGAGGATTAAAGGTGGTTATGGATCAGAGGATTAAAGGTGGTTATGTATCAGTAGATTAAAGGTGGTTATGTATCAATAGATTAAAGGTGGTTATGTATCAGTGGATTAAAGGTGGTTATGTATCAATAGATTAAAGGTGGTTATGTATCAGTAGATTAAAGGTGGTTATGGATCAGTGGATTAAAGGTGGTTATGGATCAGAGGATTAAAGGTGGTTATGGATCAGTGGATTAAAGGTGGTTATGGATCAGTGGATTAAAGGTGGTTATGGATCAGGTGATTAAAGGTAGTTATGGATCAGTGGATTAAAGGATTAAAGGTGGTTATGTATCAGTGGATTAAAGGATTAAAGGTGGTTATGTATCAGTGGATTAAAGGATTAAAGGTGGTTATGTATCAGAGGATTAAAGGTGGTTATGTATCAGTAGATTAAAGGTGGTTATGTATCAGTGGATTAAAGGTGGTTATGGATCAGTGGATTAAAGGATTAAAGGTGGTTATGTATCAGTGGATTAAAGGTGGTTATGGATCAGTGGATTAAAGGTGGTTATGTATCAGTGGATTAAAGGATTAAAGGTGGTTATGTATCAGTGGATTAAAGGTGGTTATGGATCAGTGGATTAAAGGTGGTTATGTATCAGTGGATTAAAGGTGGTTATGGATCAGGTGATTAAAGGTAGTTATGGATCAGTGGATTAAAGGATTAAAGGTGGTTATGTATCAGTGGATTAAAGGTGGTTATGGATCAGTGGATTAAAGGTGGTTATGTATCAGTGGATTAAAGGTGGTTATGGATCAGGTGATTAAAGGTAGTTATGGATCAGTGGAATAAAGGATTAAAGGTGGTTATGTATCAGTGGATTAAAGGATTAAAGGTGGTTATGTATCAGTGGATTAAAGGTGGTTATGGATCAGGTGATTAAAGGTGGTTATGTATCAATAGATTAAAGGTGGTTATGTATCAGGTGATTAAAGGTGTTTATGGATCAGAGGATTAAAGGTGGTTATGGATCAGTGGATTAAAGGTGGTTATGGATCAGTGGATTAAAGGTGGTTATGTATCAGTGGATTAAAGGTGGTTATGGATCAGTGGATTAATGTATCAGGTGATTAAAGGTGTGAGAAGGTTGAAGAGGATGAAGAGATTCAACAGGACACTGCTTGATGTTTATGACTGAACTCTTTGAGATGGACTTTAACATAAACATGAAGCCTGAATCTCTCCTCCTGCTGCTCTTCATGTGAAAGACGACTCCTCCTCTCTGACTGTGGAAGTGGCTGCTGGAAATGTCAGCTGATGCATGTTAACTCAAACAGGTCTGAAGAGGATCTGGGTTCATGTTTCATGGTCTCATAATGAATCTACGGCGACACCTTCTCAACACTTCACTGTAAAAACTGAACTCTAAGTCAGATTAAATATCTCAGATCAATATCAGATCAAGAGGATATCTGCTTATTCTCTGTCTGATCAGATAGTTCTTCTTAGTCAGAAGTTTTTATTTTAGACTGTTTGACTTGTTTTCAGTGTTTTGGTCCTTAATGATCTAAATCAGATATTACAGCTTGTTACTGAGATTTTATCACCTATACTGAGTAAAAACATGCTGGAAACTAGAATATCAACAGTTACAAAGCTGGTTCACCTACACTTACAACTAGAAAGGCAGTTTGTGTCTTTTTTTAGTCATTTTGTGTCTTTTTTATATATAAAACTGCTATTTCAAAGTAATAATTTCTTATTTCAAGCATCACTAATAAATCATAACTTTGACATAATTTGACCTCTTCACATATTAAAACAAGCAGCCAGATGGATCAATAGTTTTATGATCAATGAACCAATAGAAGTGTGTATTGTTGTGTAGTGTGTATGTAATTAACTAGTGCATTAAACTGACACTTGATATTTAAACATTTAAAAACAACAATAATAAAATAAATCACTTGTTCTTAGTTAGAATACACTAATTCTAAGGTATTTGTGGTTCATTGAGATTAGATATTTTTACTGGTTTTGGAAAGTCTTGACAAGACACATTTACTTGTTCCATTGGCAGATAATTTAGATATTTTTAAGCAAAACACACGTATTTTTTGTACTTTTTTTCTTCTTTTTGAGAGGTGGATTTTTGCAGTGTAGCTATGTAATGAAATAATAATCATAATCGCATCTTGTAGGAAGTCCTCCAAACACACCACTATTCCCAGTGATAATGATATCTGTAATGATGATAATATGTGTGAGCATATATTGAAGCAAAGGGTGTAATTTGTAGATGAGAGAAGGCGTCTCGTGGACTAATAATGATTCAGAACGTTGTGTGAGGAGAGGAGGCGTCAGGTGCTTGGATCCGTTGATTCCTCTGGAATCTGAGCTGTCTGCTCTCGGCTGCTGGATGGTTTGACTAATTAAATTGTCCACGCAGTCGGCAGTGACAGACAAAGATCAAAGCCTCGAGGCTGAGAACATGCAGACGTGAAACTCCAACGTAAAGTGACTTTGGAGAGAAGAGACGTGAAATAAACTGAGAGGACTCGGAGGAGAGGAAATTAAATGAAGGAGATGACGTGACGAGGAATGTGTTGAGACAGAATAAGGTGAAGTGACAGACAGTTAAAAAGACATCTGACAGAACAGAGAGGAGAGGAAGTCAAACAATCACAACATGACAACTGGCCCTCACAGTACCGACATGTCAGCCCCTCACACTAGTTATTAGGGCTGTTTCCATTAGCGGGTAATAGCCGGACAATACCCAGAATGAGGCGGTCTCACTCACCGAAACGCCCCTGATTTAATACGAGGCGCCCGGAGCGGCTTTTATTGGGACTTCTTTAGTCCCTGTAGTAGAGCAGGGTCTTTATTCTCCCTTGTAAACAGCCTGGTTGCTGATTGGATAGAACGCTAAGCAGGATGTGACGTAGTACTGGACGCCACAACAACACGCAGCATTTGTAAAAGCCAGCAAAGCAGTGTTGGCAACTTTAGCGACTTTTCAGACCCCCTTAGCAACTATTTTTCAAGAAAGCGACTGGAGACAAATCCAGAGACTCCTTCTTACTCTTCTTAAGGAGCTGCGGGGGTCGGAGTCCACGGCTTGTTAAGAAGAGCCTCCGTTAGCAGCAGTTAGCTACAGTTAGCTCTGTAGCAGTACAGTGTGTATGTGCTAACAGGCTAACAGTTAGCTCTGTAGCAGTACAGTGTGTATGTGCTAACAGGCTAACAGTTAGCTCTGTAGCAGTACAGTGTGTGTGTGCTAACAGGCTAACAGTTAGCTCTGTAGCAGTACAGTGTGTATGTGCTAACAGGCTAACAGTTAGCTCTGTAGCAGTACAGTGTGTGTGTGCTAACAGGCTAACAGTTAGCTCTGTAGCAGTACAGTGTGTGTGTGCTAACAGGCTAACAGTTAGCTCTGTAGCAGTACAGTGTGTATGTGCTAACAGGCTAACAGTTAGCTCTGTAGCAGTACAGTGTGTATGTGCTAACAGGCTAACAGTTAGCTCTGTAGCAGTACAGTGTGTATGTGCTAACAGGCTAACAGTTAGCTCTGTAGCAGTACAGTGTGTATGTGCTAACAGGCTAACAGTTAGCTCTGTAGCAGTACAGTGTGTATGTGCTAACAGGCTAACAGTTAGCTCTGTAGCAGTACAGTGTGTGTGTGCTAACAGGCTAACAGTTAGCTCTGTAGCAGTACAGTGTGTATGTGCTAACAGGCTAACAGTTAGCTCTGTAGCAGTACAGTGTGTATGTGCTAACAGGCTAACAGTTAGCTCTGTAGCAGTACAGTGTGTGTGTGCTAACAGGCTAACAGTTAGCTCTGTAGCAGTACAGTGTGTATGTGCTAACAGGCTAACAGTTAGCTCTGTAGCAGTACAGTGTGTATGTGCTAACAGGCTAACAGTTAGCTCTGTAGCAGTACAGTGTGTATGTGCTAACAGGCTAACAGTTAGCTCTGTAGCAGTACAGTGTGTATGTGCTTCACTTAGCGATCTCTGTTTGTTTACAACAAGCACCAGACACTCTGTGCACAGTTAGCGATGCCGTTAATTGACCACTATGTTTATGATCAGCGGAGACGCTGTGCATAATTAGCCATGCTGCTTTGTTTATGATCAGCTGTTGACGTTGTCACAGTTAGCGATGGTGAAAACCAAACTGGAGGCTAACTAGTAGTGGAAACACACAGAGTGAGCAGATTATTAAAGTTTGTCTTTACTTCCAGTAAATATGGAGGTTTATCTGCTGTCATCTGTACCACAGCGGCTAAAAGCTTTAAATTATTTTCAAGTTGCATCCTGTTCACTCTCCCCGCAGCAGAAATATAAAACATAGATATATAGATATATATAACATAGATAAATACATAAAATATAATATCGATGACAGAAGTCACATGAACGGCACCTTTTATTCAAACAGCTGAGAGGAATCACTGAATCCATTTAAGGGCAAAATGAGCAACTAAAGGTGGAGGTTTCATCATGTTTTGTTGCCATGACAACAGCAGCAGGAGGACTCAGAGTGACTCAGCCTGTTTATGATCTCATGTTTCACCTCCTCGTTCATAAAACCAGCCTCGGAGCACAATCAGGCTTTCATGTGTCAGCTGTCACTCAAACAGATCAATGAGATTATCAGAATGGATGAAGCTCTGATGGAGGAGGAGGAGGAGCAGGAGGAGGAGGAGGAGGAAACCACAGCACGGAGGAGGAGGAGGAGGAGGAGGAGGAAACATCCACAGCATGGAGGAGGAGGAGGAGGAAACATCAACAGCATGGAGGAGGAGGAGGAGGAAACATCAACAGCATGGAGGAGGAGGAAGGAGGAGGAGGAGCAGGAGGAGGAGGAGGAGGAGGAAGAGGAGGAAGGAGGAGGAGGAGGAGCAGGAGGAGGAGGAGGAGGAGGAGGAAGGAGGAGGAGGAGGAGGAGGAGGAAACATCCACAGCACGGAGGAGGAGGAGGAGGAGGAGGAGGAGCAGGAGGAGGAGGAGGA
This sequence comes from Centropristis striata, assembly GCF_030273125.1. Taxonomy (NCBI): domain Eukaryota; kingdom Metazoa; phylum Chordata; class Actinopteri; order Perciformes; family Serranidae; genus Centropristis; species Centropristis striata. Next base: position 121,481 of record NC_081525.1, on the reverse strand, counting down.
GGAGGAAGGAGGAAGGAGGAGGAGGAGGAGGAGGAAACATCCACAGCATGGAGGAGGAGGAAGAGGAGGAGGAGGAGGAGGAGGAGGAAACATCCACAGCATGGAGGAAGAGGAGGAGGAGGAGGAGGAGGAGGAAACATCCACAGCATGGAGGAGGAGGAGGAGGAGGAGGAGCAGAGGAGGAGCAGGAGGAGGAGCAGGAGGAAACATCCACAGCATGGAGGAGGAGGAGGAGGAGGAGGAAACATCCACAGCACGGAGGAGGAGGAGGAGGAGGAGGAGGAGGAGGAGGAGGAAGAGGAAGGAGGAGGAGGAAACATCCACAGCATGGAGGAGGAGGAGGAGGAGGAGCAGGAGGAGGAGGAGGAGAGGAGGAAGGAGGAAGGGAGGAGGAGGAGGAGGAGGAAACATCCACAGCATGGAGGAGGAGGAAGAGGAGGAGGAGGAGGAGGAGGAGGAGGAAACATCCACAGCATGGAGGAAGAGGAGGAGGAGGAGGAGGAGGAGGAAACATCCACAGCATGGAGGAGGAGGAGGAGGAGGAGGAGCAGGAGGAGGAGGAGGAAACATCCACAGCATGGAGGAGGAGGAGGAGCAGGAGGAGGAGGAGGAAACATCCACAGCATGGAGGAGGAGGCGGAGGAGCAGGAGGAGGAGGAGGAGGAAACATCCACAGCATGGAGGAGGAGGAGGAGGAGGAGGAGGAGGAGGAGGAGGAAACCACAGCACGGAGGAGGAGGAGGAGGAGGAGGAGGAGGAGGAAACATCCACAGCATGGAGGAGGAGGAAGAGGAGGAGGAGGAGGAGGAGGAGGAAACATCCACAGCATGGAGGAAGAGGAGGAGGAGGAGGAGGAGGAGGAAACATCCACAGCATGGAGGAGGAGGAGGAGGAGGAGGAGCAGGAGGAGCAGGAGGAGGAGCAGGAGGAAACATCCACAGCATGGAGGAGGAGGAGGAGGAGGAGGAAACATCCACAGCACGGAGGAGGAGGAGGAGGAGGAGGAGGAGGAGGAGGAAGAGGAAGGAGGAGGAGGAAACATCCACAGCATGGAGGAGGAGGAGGAGGAGGAGCAGGAGGAGGAGGAGGGAGGAGGAAGGAGGAAGGAGGAGGAGGAGGAGGAGGAAACATCCACAGCATGGAGGAGGAGGAAGAGGAGGAGGAGGAGGAGGAGGAGGAGGAGGAAACATCCACAGCATGGAGGAAGAGGAGGAGGAGGAGGAGGAGGAGGAAACATCCACAGCATGGAGGAGGAGGAGGAGGAGGAGGAGCAGGAGGAGGAGGAGGAAACATCCACAGCATGGAGGAGGAGGAGGAGCAGGAGGAGGAGGAGGAAACATCCACAGCATGGAGGAGGAGGCGGAGGAGCAGGAGGAGGAGGAGGAGGGAAACATCCACAGCATGGAGGAGGAGGAGGAGGAGGAGGAGGAGGAGGAGGAAACCACAGCACGGAGGAGGAGGAGGAGGAGGAGGAGGAGGAGGAAACATCCACAGCATGGAGGAGGAGGAGGAGGAGACATCCACAGCATGGAGGAGGAGGAGGAGGAGGAGCAGGAGGAGACGGAGCCCTGTGCATTTAGTTTCATTACATTAATATAGATTAAAGTTGTAGAATCTGTCGGTTCATAATTTGATGATAATGTAGCAGAGATAACTGATGTTTAAGCCGTTTATTATCACTATGAACATATTTAGAGCAACAGGAGACGATGAGGGCTCGACGGTTATGGTTTTATATAAATGATGAACAGAAAAACACACAAGAATTACAATACAGTTAATGTATAACACCACACTCAATAATTAGGTACCTAACAAACACTGAATACTCCAACCAGGGGGTGGGAGAGGCCTACCACTGCTGACTTATAGATACTACATAACAAAGAAACATCCATTCAACAATTACATAACACACAAAATTAAACATTCTGACTTAGGTTATAAGGATTCCTCCATTTCCTTAAGAGCTAATATTAACAAATCATGTGCACTGCACACAATATTATGTCATTTAATCACATCCAATCTACAAATAACCATTAAAGATATGAAGAAAGCAGTAAACTCACTTTATCCACACAACCAGATGTTAGTATCTGAAACATGCTGCTTCCTGTTGCTGCCAGCCAGGACACAGGAAATGGGCGGGACATATAGAGTCGAGCGTTGATTAGGAGGGAGTGAAGTCAGGTGAGACCAGGTGGATCCAGTCAGCCAACGAGTCCTCCAAACCGCTTCACCTCCTCCCTGTTGTTGTTCCTCCAATGAGAGCAGCCCTCATACTAAATAAACAGTCACTGTTTAAAACACCTTGTGAAACAGTCAGGAGTGAAACAATACAAGTAAATGGATGTAACTGCCATTATTTAGCCTTTATTTGACAGCAGGAATGAAACCGTGCATAGGTTCAACTCCCCCGTTGGTGTAACAACGTCCCAGTCCAGGTTGGAGTCTTCCACTCGTCCCACATCAAGAAAACCCAAACAAGTTATGAATTTCAGCACAAAAAGTGCTTTATTGCAACCCAGAGGAACAGGGAACAGGGCCAACAACACCAAACCAAATGCTTCAATAAGGGTTAGAATCTTAAAATCTTTAAATCTTCTAGAATCTCCCATATTCAGCTTTATGCTTCACATTAACTCATTAAACCCCTAAGAGACGTATACTCAACACCTGGTTGGTGGTCATGTGACTGAGACAGGAAGTGACTTCTCCAACATGTGGCTGTGACTGGAAACAGAAATGTGAAAATTTTCAAAAGCTTATTTTTTGTTACTAGGGTAAGATTAAACCCATTTAACAACTCTAATCCGTTAATAGTTTGTCCTGTATTGCATTTAACTTGTTCTGACCAAATTTCTTGAACAAATTAAAGTCAAAATTTTGATAAATGTTATGGAGATGCAAAAGAAAAAGCCAAATTTGTGTCTCTGTTAGCAGAAAATGTGTCTATTTTTTTCTATTAAGAAATATCATAAACATAAATACCATAAACGCTCATTGTAACGTGTATATGTCACATCACAGATCTTTGACATTTAGGGGTAGTATTATTATTAAACATCATAAATGTGTTCTATGTGGTTCTCTTATAGAACACATCTTTAAGGAGAACTGGCTCTGGGTTCTTATGGGTTAATAACAATCAAATTAAATGTTTGACTCATTCCTAAAACCATTGGAAGAGTTCTAACACATCCTGTTGTCCTGTGTCACATTTTTATAATGTGGCATGTTGAAAAATGTGCAAACAGAGTGAAAGGTTGTGAGGATGTGAACACAGACAGCTGAGAACAGAGAACAGAGAACAGGATGTGTGTTTACTGTGGTGCAAACACAAACACAGCAGTTCACAGGGAAGAGTTATTGGTTTTATAACGCAGCACAGCGTATTATCTCAAACAGAGACGTCTTTCTACCACTAACGGCTCAGAACACGGTCTAACAATCATTATTTAGTTGTTTTTATTTACAGAGAAGAAAAGAACACATCAACAACACAGATCTTTGGAGGAAATGTAGAAATAAAGTCCAGTGCTGTCATAGAAAACAGATGGACTTTTTTCAAACGATATTCTATAATATCATCACAATACTTAATTATTTTTTTTATTTTTTTAGGTGAAATAGATTTATATGATTGAAGAAAATACATTTTCTGTTTTTGTTTGCATTTGATGTTCTCACTGTTTTCAGTTTTCTGTCCATATTGGTTCTCCAGACGCTGCATCACTGCAAGAAGCCACCAGAAGAAAAAAAAAGTACAAAAATTAGGTGTAATTTGCTTAAAAATAGCAAAATTATCTTCCAATGGAACAATAAAATTTGGCTTGTCAAGACTTTCCAAAACCAGTAAAAACATCTAATCTTAACAAACCTTAAAATACCTTAGAATTAGTTTATTATAACAATATATAACTAGTGACTTTTATTATTGTTGTTGTTAAATGTTTCATGTTAAATGT
>NC_081525.1:5000-117410 GCF_030273125.1 Centropristis striata | reverse complement strand
CTGTAAACAGTCTAAACACTGTAAACAGTTTAAACACTGTAAACACTGTAAACAGTTTAAACACTGTAAACAGTCTAAACACTGTAAACAGTGTAAACAGTCTAAACACTGTAAACACTGTAAACAGTCTAAACACTGTAAACACTGTAAACAGTCTAAACACTGTAAACAGTTTAAACACTGTAAACAGTCTAAACACTGTGAACACTGTAAACAGTCTAAACACTGTAAACACTGTAAACAGTTTAAACACTGTAAACAGTCTAAACACTGTAAACAGTCTAAACACTGTAAACACTGTAAACAGTTTAAACACTGTAAACAGTCTAAACACTGTAAACAGTCTAAACACTGTAAGCAGTTTAAACACTGTAAACAGTCTAAACACTGTAAACAGTCTAAACACTGTAAGCAGTTTAAACACTGTAAACAGTTTAAACACTGTTAACACTGTAAACAGTCTAAACACTGTAAACAGTTTAAACACTGTAAACACTGTAAACAGTTTAAACACTGTAAACAGTCTAAACACTGTAAACAGTCTAAACACTGTAAACACTGTAAACTGTCTAAACACTGTAAACAGTCTAAACACTGTGAACACTGTAAACAGTCTAAACACTGTAAACACTGTAAACAGTTTAAACACTGTAAACAGTCTAAACACTGTAAACAGTCTAAACACTGTAAACACTGTAAACAGTTTAAACACTGTAAACAGTCTAAACACTGTAAACAGTCTAAACACTGTAAGCAGTTTAAACACTGTAAACAGTCTAAACACTGTAAACACTGTTAACAGTCTAAACACTGTAAACAGTCTAAACACTGTAAACACTGTAAACAGTTTAAACACTGTAAACAGTCTAAACACTGTAAACAGTCTAAACACTGTAAGCAGTTTAAACACTGTAAACAGTCTAAACACTGTAAACACTGTAAACAGTCTAAACACTGTAAGCAGTTTAAACACTGTAAACAGTTTAAACACTGTTAACACTGTAAACAGTCTAAACACTGTAAACAGTTTAAACACTGTAAACACTGTAAACAGTTTAAACACTGTAAACAGTCTAAACACTGTAAACAGTCTAAACACTGTAAACACTGTAAACTGTCTAAACACTGTAAACAGTCTAAACACTGTAAACACTGTAAACACTGTAAACAGTTTAAACACTGTAAACAGTTTAAACACTGTAAACACTGTAAACAGTTTAAACACTGTAAACAGTCTAAACACTGTAAACAGTTTAAACACTGTAAACAGTCTAAACACTGTAAACACTGTAAACAGTCTAAACACTGTAAGCAGTTTAAACACTGTAAACAGTTTAAACACTGTTAACACTGTAAACAGTCTAAACACTGTAAACAGTTTAAACACTGTAAACAGTCTAAACACTGTAAACAGTTTAAACACTGTAAGCACTGTAAACAGTTTAAACACTGTAAACAGTCTAAACACTGTAAACAGTTTAAACACTGTAAGCACTGTAAACAGTTTAAACACTGTAAACAGTCTAAACACTGTAAACAGTGTAAACAGTCTAAACACTGTAAACACTGTAAACAGTCTAAACACTGTAAACACTGTAAACAGTTTAAACACTGTAAACAGTCTAAACACTGTAAACAGTTTAAACACTGTAAACAGTCTAAACACTGTGAACACTGTAAACAGTCTAAACACTGTAAACACTGTAAACAGTTTAAACACTGTAAACAGTCTAAACACTGTAAACAGTCTAAACACTGTAAGCAGTTTAAACACTGTAAACAGTTTAAACACTGTTAACACTGTAAACAGTCTAAACACTGTAAACCGTTTAAACACTGTAAACAGTCTAAACACTGTAAACAGTTTAAACACTGTAAACACTGTAAACAGTTTAAACACTGTAAACAGTCTAAACACTGTAAACAGTTTAAACACTGTAAACAGTCTAAACACTGTAAACACTGTAAACTGTCTAAACACTGTAAACAGTCTAAACACTGTAAACACTGTAAACAGTCTAAACACTGTAAACACTGTAAACCGTTTAAACACTGTAAACAGTCTAAACACTGTAAACAGTTTAAACACTGTAAACAGTCTAAACACTGTAAACAGTTTAAACACTGTAAACACTGTAAACAGTTTAAACACTGTAAACAGTCTAAACACTGTAAACACTGTAAACAGTCTAAACACTGTAAACAGTTTAAACACTGTAAACAGTCTAAACACTGTAAACACTGTAAACTGTCTAAACACTGTAAACAGTCTAAACACTGTAAACACTGTAAACAGTCTAAACACTGTAAACAGTCTAAACACTGTAAACAGTTTAAACACTGTAAACAGTCTAAACACTGTAAACAGTTTAAACACTGTAAACACTGTAAACAGTTTAAACACTGTAAACAGTCTAAACACTGTAAACAGTCTAAACACTGTAAACACTGTAAACAGTTTAAACACTGTAAACAGTCTAAACACTGTAAACAGTCTAAACACTGTAAACAGTTTCAACACTGTAAACACTGTAAATAGTCTAAACACTGTAAACACTGTAAACAGTCGAAACACTGTAAACAGTCTAAACACTGTAAACACTGTAAACACTGTAAATAGTCTAAACACTGTAAACACTGTAAACTGTCGAAACACTGTAAACAGTCTAAACACTGTAAACACTGTAAACAGTTTAAACAGTGTAAACAGTCTAAACACTGTAAACAGTCTAAACACTGTAAACAGTTTCAACACTGTAAACACTGTAAATAGTCTAAACACTGTAAACACTGTAAACAGTCTAAACACTGTAAACAGTTTAAACACTGTAAACACTGTAAACAGTTTAAACACTGTAAACAGTGTAAACACTGTAAACAGTCTAAACAGTGTAAACACTGTAAACAGTTTAAACACTGTAAACAGTCTAAACACTGTAAACAGTTTAAACACTGTAAACACTGTAAACAGTCTAAACACTGTAAACAGTTTAAACACTGTAAACACTGTAAATAGTCTAAACACTGTAAACACTGTAAACAGTCTAAACACTGTAAACAGTTTAAACACTGTAAACACTGTAAACAGTTTAAACACTGTAAACAGTCTAAACACTGTAAACAGTTTAAACACTGTAAACACTGTAAACAGTTTAAACACTGTAAACAGTCTAAACACTGTAAACAGTCTAAACACTGTAAACAGTTTCAACACTGTAAACACTGTAAATAGTCTAAACACTGTAAACACTGTAAACAGTCGAAACACTGTAAACAGTCTAAACACTGTAAACACTGTAAACAGTCTAAACACTGTAAACAGTTTAAACACTGTAAACAGTGTAAACACTGTAAACACTGTAAACAGTTTAAACAGTGTAAACAGTCTAAACACTGTAAACAGTCTAAACACTGTAAACACTGTAAACAGTTTAAACACTGTAAACAGTCTAAACACTGTAAACAGTTTCAACACTGTAAACACTGTAAATAGTCTAAACACTGTAAACACTGTAAACAGTCTAAACACTGTAAACAGTTTAAACACTGTAAACACTGTAAACAGTTTAAACACTGTAAACAGTGTAAACACTGTAAACAGTCTAAACAGTGTAAACACTGTAAACAGTTTAAACACTGTAAACACTGTAAACAGTCTAAACACTGTAAACAGTTTAAACACTGTAAACAGTCTAAACAGTGGTTCTCAAATGGACGTACGTGAGATTTCTAAAATATACATTAAAAAAGTAGCATCCATGAAAAAAATCCTTTAAAAATAATTATTTAATAAATATTTTAGGAAAATATAAGTATAAGTTCATAAAATGAATATTATATTCAGTAGGATATTTAATTTAATTCTCCTAAAAACCCTGAAAGAGTTCTGAAAAAAAAAACAATGGCAGAACATCAAAGTGTCTCTGAGCACATTAACGTCATCTTCATCCCTCCACAGACTCCTCTTCTCCTCCTCTCTCCTCCTCTCTCTCCTCCTCTTCTCCTCCTCTCTCCTCCTCTCTTCTCCTCCTCTTCTCCTCCTGTCTCCTCCTCTCTCCTCCTGTCTCCTCCTGTCTCTCTGTGTGTTTCCAGTTGTAGATAGTTTATATTTAATGTATGTGCATATATTGTCTCAGCTCTTTGTTCTGCTAGTTTGGAGAACTTTTACACATCAATAGTCCTCTGTGTGAAAACACACTCCTCTAATCATGAAGACTGAGAGGAGGAGGAGGAGGAGGAGGAGGAGGGGAGGAGGAGGAGGAGCCACTTAATTAAAGCGTGGAGCTCCTTTCTTCCTCCTTAATGTCAGAATCTAATAACAGCGACACAGAAAACAACCGAGGTGTTTTTAATAGAAATAAAACCCATTTATACTGTTCAACATGCATTAGAGCATGAAACATGAAGTTTCTGCATGTAGACATATTTAAAATGTTTCATCCTGTCTGGTGGAGTGATGCTCCTGTATGTGGACCTCTGGCCCCCTGCAGCATTTAAGTTGCCCATCGCTGAGTTATATATTATATTTTCTACATCACGGGTCTCAAACTGGCGGCTCGCGGGCCAATTGTGGCCCTCGTGACGATATTTTGGGGCCCCCACCTTGATATGAAAGTTTAATGTGAGTTTTATATGAATGGCACTTTACCGTGTTGTGTGTGGAAGGTCCCTTTAATTACTGTTTTGGTCATTTTGTGTCTTTTAAAAAAATTTTTGTGTCTTTTTTAAAAATTGTTTGTGTCTGTTTTTGGTAATTCTGTCTTCTTTTTGTAATTTTGTGTCTTTTTTTGGTAATTTTGTGTCTTTTTATAAAAAATAATATTGTGTCTTTTTTAATATTTTTTCCTTTTTTTAAATAATTTTCTCTTTTTTAAATAATTTTGTGTCTTTTTTGGTAATTCTGTGTCTTTTTTAAGTAATTTCAGGGTTTTTTCTGTCATTTTGTGTCTTTTTTAGTAATTTTGTGTCTTTTTGGTCATTTTGATACTGCCTCCAGTGGCCCCCAGGTAATTTGAGCTTGAGACCCCTGTTCTATATGATATGTGTCTCCCTATATAATATAATATAATATAATATAATATAATATAATATAATATAATATATTCTATATGATATGTGTCTCCTGTGTGTCAGCAGCTCTTTATCAGGTCAGTTTCTCTCGTTTCTGTCTGATTCAGGCTGTTTTTGTAAAAGCTGATGACTCAGTTTAGGGGAAATAAAACCAGGCCGACGGGTCACACAGACAAAGAGGACCACACACACACACACACACACACACACACACACACACACACACACACAGCCTGTGGTTCCCAGCAGCTCATCCCTCTGATTGTCCTCCTCTCAGACCTTTTCTTCTCTTCTGTCCTCCCCCTTTCCACTCAACTGGAACAGTCCACACACACACACACACACACACACACACACACACACACACAGTCATATTTATTTTATAATCAATCACTACTCAGTCTTTTTTTATAGATCTTGAGAAACATTTCCAGTAGGGCTGCAACTAACGATTATTTTCATTATGGGTTAATCTGTCGATTATTTAAGCTGTTTGGTCAATAAAATGTATAAAAAATATCAATCAGTGTTTCCCCAAACCACAAGGTGACACAAAATAAAACAAAAGACTAAAAAAGACACAAATTGACTAAAAAAAGAGACAAAAAGACACAAATTTACTAAGAAAAGACACAAAATAACCAGAAAGACACAATATGACTAAAAAAAGACACAAAATGACCAAAAAAAGACAAAATGTTTAAAAATATCAATGAGTGTTTCCCAGACCACAAGATGACATTCTCAAATCTCTTGTTTTGTCCACAAACCAAAGAGATATTCTTTGATATTGGAGACTTTTTTCTGGTCTTATTGGAGACTTTTTCTGGTGTTATTGGAGACTTTTTCTGGTGCTACTGGAGACTTTTTCTTGTGTTACTGGAGACTTTCTGGTGTTACTGGAGACTTTTTCTGGTGTTACTGGAGACTTTTTCTGGTGTTATTGGAGACTTTTTCTGGTGTTACTGGAGACTTTTTCTGGTGTTATTGGAGACTTTTTCTGGTGTTACTGGAGACTTTTTCTGGTGTTATTGGAGACTTTTTTCTGGTGTTATTGGAGACTTTGTCCCGGTGTTATTGGAGACTTTTTCTGGTGTTATTGGCGACTTTTTCTGGTGTTATTGGAGACTTTTTCTGGTGTTATTGGAGACTTTTTCTGGTGTTTTATTGGAGACTTTTTCTGGTGTTACTGGAGACCTTTTCTGGTGTTACTGGAGACTTTTTCTGGTGTTATTGGAGACTTTTTTTTGGCGTTATTGGATACTTTTTTCTGGTGTTATTGGAGACTTTTTCTGGTGTTATTGGAGACTTTTTCTGGTGTTACTGGAGACTTTTTCTGGCGTTATTGGAGACTTTTTTCTGGTGTTATTGGAGATTTTGTCCTGGTGTTATTGGAGACTTTTTCTGGTGTTATTGGAGACTTTTTCTGGTGTTATTGGAGACTTTTTCTGGTGTTACTGGAGACCCTTTCTGGTGTTACTGGAGACTTTTTCTGGTGTTATTGGAGACTTTTTTTGGTGTTATTGGATACTTTTTTCTGGTGTTATTGGAGATTTTGTCCTGGTGTTATTGGAGACTTTTTCTGGTGTTATTGGAGACTTTTTCTGGTGTTATTGGAGACTTTTTCTGGTGTTACTGGAGACCCTTTCTGGTGTTACTGGAGACTTTTTCTGGTGTTACTGGAGACTTTTTTTGGTGTTATTGGATACTTTTTTCTGGTGTTATTGGAGACTTTTTCCTGGTGTTATTGGAGACTTTTTCCTGGTGTTATTGGAGACTTTTTCTGGTGTTATTGGAGACTTTTTCTGGTGTTATTGGAGACTTTTTCCTGGTGTTATTGGAGACTTTTTTTGTGTGTCATTGGAGACTTTTTCTGGTGTTATTGGAGACTTTTTCTGGTGTTACTGGAGACTTTTTCAGGTGTTACTGGAGACTTTTTTCTGGTGTTATCGGATTCTTTTTTGGTGTTATTGGAGACTTACGTTTTTTTGTGTGTGTTTTTTGTAAAAAAAAATTGTGTGTTTTATGTGTGTTTTTTTGTTCAAAATGTTGATCCAGTAAATCAATATGAAAAAAAAATAATAATCAGGTCTTGTAGGTGAGGTTGTGCTGAAAACAATGATACCAACATGACATGGTGAACACTTTTTAAGTCGTTTATACAGGCAGAATGAAAAGGAGTCAAAAACCAACAGAATAGCCCCAAACTCCAAAGGGTTAAAGCTGTGTGTGTGTGTGTGTGTGTGTGTGTGTGTGTGTGTGTGTGTGTGTGTGTGTCTGTGTGTGTGTGAGTGTGTGTGTGAGTGAAGGATATCTGGCAGCAGTTTAAAGCTGACTAATCAGATTGCTCCTGGCTAGCTGGACAGATTAACATTATTTACAGGAGCTCAGAAGGAGTGCTGGTTTTAAACCAGTAAGTTAAACTAGAAAATGTCCTCTGGGGAAAGTGTGTGTTCACTATGATGAGATTCTTCAGAGATTTATAACAATTAATACTAGTAATGTTATGATACTATATAATATACAAGGAGCACACCTACAACAAGCATTCCTTTACAAGTATTTATTTAAATACAGCAACCTATGACCTTTAACCTCAAAATGTGTGTGTGTTTGTGTGTGTGTGTGGGGTTCTCTCTTTCTGTGAGATACATCAATGGATCAAAGGCTTTGCGGTCGACCAATCAGAGCAGAGCAATCAACAGAATTAACTGCCACCAACTGTCAATGTTCCGTAACAGAGGTGGACAGACTGGAATTTCTGGCCTCGAACAGAAAGCATTTTTGGCAAAACCATAATACCTATCATTGATCCGACTTCACTTTGAGCGTCCTGAGTTCTTCCTGAACGTCTACATATGTTTTCTTTGTGAAGAAAAGTGAAGAAATAGCTTTGTTAGAGCGATCTGAAAAACTGTTGAATATGCTTTTCTACAGAAATCTTCCTGCGTTTTTAATATGGGAGCCAATGAGGCTGTTGGTGGTGTTGGTGGATCATCTGTGCGTCCTACGCCCAAACTATAACTCTGACAGCTTTACCAGAGGATTGTGAGGGAGAAGACTCATTTTCCTACGTTTCTATGTATAAATTATTTCTGTAGAGTGGAATTTGCGGCCTGGAGCGCAGTTTTCACATTTATTTTTTGACAGTTTTTTCTCTCCCTCTACACTCTGAGCGATGATGTCACACACTGTGACACGAACATTCCGTGCAATACACACCCATTATAATCTCAGAATTTCTCCAAAAATGATCATGGTCATTGAACAGGGATTGATAAAAAAACTATATGACCTATCGAAACGTGGATTAATACACCGATACACAAGACTTGTGTCTACTGTTTAAAGTTTAAATGGAGTCTCTAGGTGAAATTATGCCGGAGAAGTAGACGTTTAAAAATCTACAATTATTGTTCTTTTTCGCTCATTTTTTTTCAGCCGTTCCATTCACTTCAATGCAAAAGTTTGAGCAGTTTTTCGCGACTTACATATTCTGTAGAGAAAAGTCATAGGACACCGATCCCGATCAAACCGCACGTTTTGATATATAATTTAACATTATTTTTCACACACTGTGATGGTCTGTTATAGTCTGTGATGGTCTGTGATGGTCTGTTATAGTCTGTGATGGTCTGTTATAGTCTGTGATGGTCTGTGATGGTCTGTGATAGTCTGTGATGGTCTGTGATGGTCTGTGTTGGTCTGTGATGGTCTGTGTTGGTCTGTGATGGTCTGTGATGGTCTGTGTTGGTCTGTGATGGTCTGTGATGGTCTGTGTTGGTCTGTGATGGTCTGTGATGGTCTGTGATGGTCTGTGATGGTCTGTGTTGGTCTGTGATGGTCTGTGTTGGTCTGTGATGGTCTGTGATGGTCTGTGATGGTCTGTGCTGGTCTGTGCTGGTCTGTATGTGTTGTCGTCAGTGGATCATGACTCTGCAGCTCTCTCCGTCTCCAGAGCGACCACCAACAACAAGGTGAAGGAGACGGTTGCTCTGGAGCTCAGCTTCGTCAACTCCAACCTGCAGCTGCTGAAGGAGGAGCTGGAGGAGCTGAACAGCAACATGGAGGTGTACCAGACAGACAGGTACACACACACACACACACACGCACACACACACACACACACACACACGCACGCACGCACACACACACACACACACACACACACACACACACACGCACACACCGTGGCCCATATTTAATGTGTCCCATGGATTCCAGGTCATTCTCATTAGTCTAATGAGAATTATAATTGGAGGAAACAAGAATCCATTACAGTCTGTGTTGACACGGAGACGGTCTGGTCTGGTCTGGTCTGGTCTGGTCTGGTCTGGTCTGGTCTGGTTCGGTTCTGGTCTGGTCTGGTCTGGTCTGGTCTGGTCTGGTCTGGTTCTGGTCCTGGTCTGGTTCGGTTCTGGTCTGGTCTGGTCTGGTCTGGTTCTGGTCTGGTCTGGTCTGGTCTGGTCTGGTTCTGGTCCTGGTCTGGTTCGGTCCTGGTCTGGTCTGGTCTGGTCTGGTTCTGGTCTGGTCCTGGTCTGGTTCTGGTCTGGTTCTGGTCTGGTTCTGGTCTGGTCTGGTTCTCGTCTGGTCCTGGTCTGGTCTGGTCTGGTCTGGTCTGGTCTGGTCTGGTTCTCGTCTGGTCCTGGTCTGGTCTGGTCTGGTCTGGTCTGGTCTGGTTCTGGTCTGGTCTGGTCTGGTCTGGTTCTGGTCTGGTTCTGGTCTGATCTGGTTCTCAGTCCTTCGGCTGTTTGCAGGTTCTGGTGTAGTTTAGAGTCAGTGGAGGTTCTGATGAGGTTCTGGTTTACAGTTTAACAGACATTAATGAGAATGTCATTATAAACTCTATGTAGATAATTATGACTAATGCTGCAGCTAAATACTGTTTGTGTTGAAATGTCCAGTAAAAATCTGTTTTTTAAACTGATTCAGAATCAAATCTGTGGATGATCTGAACTCCAGTGCAGTGAAAACAAAGTGTTTCCCTGTTTAAACTCTGACACGTTTCTGTTCCTGCCAGAACTCTGCTGCCTTCACTTTCATCTTCACCATATTGTTTTGTTATCAATAAAGTGTTATTACTTTATTGTTGAGGCTCCTCACTAATATCTCAGCCTGGACTCAAGGATGAAACTATTCTATGAAGCTGCTCACAGGTGACTGTTGTTGTCTGTTATTGAGTTTCTGTGGTGACTGTGAGAGGCTGACTGGTCATGGAGGATAAATCCTGATTAGAGTCATTAATGGCCCAGTGGCGTGTGTGTGTGTGTGTGTGTGTGTGTGTGTGTGATGGTGGGGGGTTAATACGGGGCTTTAGCTCTCCTCATTAGCAGGATGAAGCAGTCACCAGATGGCTCTGCTGCTGTCTTTAAACCAGTGGATCTCTACCTTTTGAGTCGAGACCCCCAGTTTAACATGCATGACCCCCCCCCCCCCTTCAGTTTTACTGGTTTCAAGCTTTCGTTTGCCAGCTCTTCAAATGACACCCTGTAGATATTCTGTCTTGTTTTTGTCGTGTAGTAAAAGCCATACCGCCTCATCTATAACGGTGTGTTCAGACCGGACGCGTAGTGAATTTTCGCGTCCCGAATTTTCGCGTCGCGTTACTCGCGCGATCGGGCGAGTAGTTGAATTTACTCGCGTCACTCGCGCGAGTAAATAACTCGCGAATTTTCGCCCAAGAGACTATTTAGCGCCATATAATAACAGAAATATGCCGGCTGGCGAAGGCTGCTAATGCTAATGCTAACTTTGTAGAGAAGTAGCTGCAACAGATAGCTGAAATCACATTGTCACAACTTACCAGGCAGACCGGTGACCTCATCACCCTCCTCCAGGCCAGATCTTTATGGTTCCGGTTGCGGTAGGAGGGTGATGATGTGTCAAAAAGCTCGGGAAGCCCACAGACCGCAACAATAAGTTTCTCCTCCATTTTTCCGGAATAGGCGGGTTCCCGGGATGCATGACGTCACTGTCGTCCAGAATCTCAACGCTGATAGGCTGTCCCGACACAGCGTCACGCAAATATTTCGCCAAAGTTGAATTTACTGAACTCACGCGAATTCGCGTTGTTTCATTCGCGCCGCGACATTCGCGTCAATCGCGGCATTCGCGTCGCGCGAAACCCGCGATTCGCGCCACCGGCAAAAATTTGCGTCTATTCGCGTGTTTGTATTGACTTTGTATGTAATCTTGTCGCGCGAAATATTCGCTACGCGTCCGGTCTGAACACACCGTAAGTTGTAGCATTTTCAGTAGCCATTTATTTATCTTTATACTTATTTATTACATCACATGTCCTTGTTCTGGTTTCTGTCCATGTTTAGCTCGGTATCTTTTAAAAGTTTTACTCATGTTTTGTGTTATGATTGTCTAACTATGCACCTTATACAGTGGCACTTTGCATTTGGTTATATAGCTGATATATAATGACAATAAAGGCTGTTTGATTTGATTTGATACTTGAAGAAGTCAGGCTGATATTTAGGAGCCTCGCTGGTGTCGGCCCACTGCCCTCCGTTACTGTACTGGTGGTCCCGTTAGCCTTCCTGCTGGTCGACCTTTGACCCCTGCTGCTGCTGACCCAGTCTGGAGCTTTTCTTTGCAGCCATCGCTCCATTTTTCCAGCATCAGTTACAGCTAGCATTTTCATTTTCATTTCATTTTCTTAAGGATCCCCATTAGCTGATGCCATAGCAACCAGCTAGTCCTCCTGGGGTCCGTAACACATACAACATACAATACAATCACAGTTAAGAACTATGCAAAAACAAAAATATCTCATCAAAACAAAACAAGTACATACAAAAAATAAATAGACAAACCCACACAATAGTTGACAATATAATAAAGTTACTAAACCTGCCCAAAAACTAAATACAGCTGAGTTATTCAAAACAGCAAACTGCACTGCGGTAAATCAACAACGCGCCAGTTTTTTTTTAACTTTTTGTTTATTTATTGTTTCCGCTGTGTTCACTGAACAGAATCTCACAGATCAGATCATATAAACTCAGCTGATATGACGAATTTTGGAGAAATAATGAAGCAGACAACAACTAAATCATCTCCCTTTCTGAAATTATGTCATTTAATATTCATTTTTGTGCATTTATATTTTTTCCAAAATGATTTGGCGACCCCCAGAAATCATCTCGGGACCCCAGTTGGGGTCTGGACCCCCAGGTTGAGAATAGCTGCTTTAAACTGTATCAATAATGTGTGATAAGATAACACACACCAACATTTGCTGTCCTTGTTTGTGTCCCCAGTGAGGCCATCAACGTCCCCATGATCCCTCTGGGCCTGAAGGAAACCAAAGAGGTGGACTTCACAGTCCCCATCCAGGTGAGGAGGACTCCTCATGTCTCAGCTGGTAGACCAGTCTCACCAGGAGGAAACCGTAATAATAATAATAATAATAATAATAATAATAATAATAGTAAGACTCTCAGGAACACTGTCGTCTTTATTATACAAGCTGGTTCAGGGTAGCTGCGGGGTTTTAAAAGGTAGTAAATGAAAACCTCCACTTGTTTTCCGGGTGCATGTTTTTATTAAGCGTTACGGTAAGAACGTGTTAGACCCGCCTTCAAAATAAAACACATGTAGCTTTCAAAATAAGAGCACATGAATGTGTTAGCAGAGTCCACCACAGAATTTACAAGAAGACTGTCAAAATAAGATGCCTTAAATAAAACAGAAGAACCCTTATCCTCCTTTACAATAATTCATGAAAATACGCATTCTTATAGTGCTGCAGCTCCTAAATTAAACTCTTATCAGTTATTTTTGTTGTTATCATTATATTTGTCCAAACAAATGAACCTTTAGTTGAACCAGACAATGCTCACTGATTGTGTGTGTGTGTGTGTGTGACAGGACTTCATCTGTGAGCACTATGGAGACGACAGCTCTCTGTACCAGCAGGAGATCAGAGAGCTGATGGAGCTCCGACAGGTGAGGAAACACCTGGTTCACTGTCACACCTGAGACTCATCAGGAGACAATTACTGCACGAACATATAAAACACAACATAGAACAGAGTGAACACACCCTGACAGGACTTAAGATCAGTGTGTGTCTGTGTGTGTGTGTGTGTCTGTGTCTCTGTGTGTGTGTGTGTGTGTGTGTCTCTGTGTGTCTGTGTGTGTGTGTGTGTGTATGTGTGTGTGCGTGTGTGTCTGTGTCTCTGTGTCTGTGTGTGTGTGTATGTATGTGTGTGTGTGTCTGTGTCTGTGTGTGTCTGTGTGTTTGTGTGTGTGTGTGTGTGTGTGTCTGTGTCTGTGTGTTTGTGTGTGTGTGTGTGTCTCTGTGTGTGTGTGTGTGTGTGTGTGTCTGTGTCTCTGTGTGTGTCTCTGTGTGTGTGTGTGTGTGTGTGTGTGTGTGTGTCTGTGTCTGTGTGTGTGTGTGTCTGTGTCTCTGTGTGTGTCTCTGTGTGTGTGTGTGTGTGTGTGTGTGTGTGTGTGTGTGTGTGTGTGTGTGTGTGTGTCTCTGTGTGTGTGTCTCTCTGTGTGTGTGTGTGTCTGTGTCTCTGTGTCTGTGTCTCTGTGTGTGTAGGCCATGCGGACCCCCAGCAGGACCCAGTCTGGTCTGGAGCTCCTGATGGAGTACTATAACCAGCTGTTCTATCTGGACCAGAGGTTCTTCCCTCTGCACCGGACCCTGGGGGTCCACTTCCACTGGTGGGTCCACACTACATCACGTCACAGCTCATATCTACATTCAACATGATGTTGGTTATTACCAATAAAACCTTGTTAAATGTCTAGATATCAGCTCTTAAATTAAACTCTCATCAGATATTTTTATTATCATTACATGACATTAAAATGAACCAGAAACTGAAGAAAACAAGGAGGTCTGATCATTATTTTCCATGACTGTATGTAGTATGTATATATTGGTTGTAAGTATATTTATAAATGTATTATACATTTTTTATGCCTTTTTTTAATGTTATACTATACTACATATGACATTTATGTTCATCACTTCTGACAGTTTTTTGACATCAACTTGCTATTCTATTGAGTCTTTTGGCATTTTTGGACAAATTCCAGTATGAGCCTTTATTATATCCTCCTATAATATGACCATAGGTATAATTATATCCTCCTATAATATGACCATAATTATAATTATATCCTCCTATAATATGACCATAGGTATAATTATATCCTCCTATAATATGACCATAATTATAATTATATCGTCCTATAATATGACCATAGTTATAATTATATCCTCCTATAATATGACCAAAATTATAATTATATCGTCCTATAATATGACCATAGTTATAATTATATCCTCCTATAATATGACCATAGTTATAATTATATCCTCCTATAATATGACCATAGTTATAATTACATCCTCCTATAATATGACCATAGTTATAATTATATCCTCCTATAATATGACCATAGTTATAATTATATCCTCCTATAATATGACCATAGTTATAATTACATCCTCCTATAATATGACCATAGTTATAATTACATCCTCCTATAATATGACCATAGTTATAATTATATCCTCCTATAATATGACCATAGTTATAATTACATCCTCCTATAATATGACCATAGTTATAATTATATCGTCCTATAATATGACCATAGTTATAATTACATCCTCCTATAATATGACCATAGTTATAATTACATCCTCCTATAATATGACCATAGTTATAATTACATCCTCCTATAATATGACCATAGTTATAATTACATCCTCCTATAATATGACCATAGTTATAATTACATCCTCCTATAATATGACCATAATTATAATTATATCGTCCTATAATATGACCATAGTTATAATTACATCCTCCTATAATATGACCATAGTTATAATTATATCCTCCTATAATATGACCATAGTTATAATTACATCCTCCTATAATATGACCATAGTTATAATTATATCCTCCTATAATATGACCATAGTTATAATTACATCCTCCTATAATATGACCATAGTTATAATTACATCCTCCTATAATATGACCATAGTTATAATTATATCGTCCTATAATATGACCATAGTTATAATTACATCCTCCTATAATATGACCATAGTTATAATTATATCGTCCTATAATATGACCATAGTTATAATTACATCCTCCTATAATATGACCATAGTTATAATTACATCCTCCTATAATATGACCATAGTTATAATTACATCCTCCTATAATATGACCATAGTTATAATTACATCCTCCTATAATATGACCATAGTTATAATTACATCCTCCTATAATATGACCATAATTATAATTATATCGTCCTATAATATGACCATAGTTATAATTACATCCTCCTATAATATGACCATAGTTATAATTACATCCTCCTATAATATGACCATAGTTATAATTACATCCTCCTATAATATGACCATAGTTATAATTACATCCTCCTATAATATGACCATAGTTATAATTATATCGTCCTATAATATGACCATAGTTATAATTACATCCTCCTATAATATGACCATAATTATAATTATATCGTCCTATAATATGACCATAGTTATAATTACATCCTCCTATAATATGACCATAATTATAATTATATCGTCCTATAATATGACCATAGTTATAATTACATCCTCCTATAATATGACCATAGTTGTAGTTCTATCATCCTATAATATGACCATAGTTGTAGTTCTATCAACCTATGATATGACCATAGTTGTAGTTCTATAACCTATAATATGACCATAGTTGTAGTTCTATAACCTATAATATGACCATAGTTGTAATTCTATAACCTATAATATGACCATAGTTGTAGTTCTATAACCTATAATATGACCATAGTTGTAGTTCTATAACCTATAATATGACCATAGTTGTAGTTCTATAACCTATAATATGACCATAGTTGTAGTTCTATCATCCTATAATATGACCATAGTTGTAGTTCTATCATCCTATAATATGACCATAGTTGTAGTTCTATAACCTATAATATGACCATAGTTGTAGTTCTATCATCCTATAATATGACCATAGTTGTAGTTCTATAACCTATAATATGACCATAGTTGTAGTTCTATCAACCTATAATATGACCATAGTTGTAGTTCTATCATCCTATAATATGACCATAGTTGTAGTTCTATCATCCTATAATATGACCATAGTTGTAGTTCTATCATCCTATAATATGACCATAGTTGTAGTTCTATCATCCTATAATATGACCATAGTTGTAGTTCTATCATCCTATAATATGACCATAGTTGTAGTTCTATAACCTATAATATGACCATAGTTGTAGTTCTATCATCCTATAATATGACCATAGTTGTAGTTCTATCATCCTATAATATGACCATAGTTGTAGTTCTATCATCCTATAATATGACCATAGTTGTAGTTCTATAACCTATAATATGACCATAGTTGTAGTTCTATAACCTATAATATGACCATAGTTGTAGTTCTATAACCTATAATATGACCATAGTTGTAGTTCTATAACCTATAATGACCATAGTTGTAGTTCTATCATCCTATAATATGACCATAGTTGTAGTTCTATAACCTATAATATGACCATAGTTGTAGTTCTGTCATCCTATAATATGACCATAGTTGTAGTTCTATAACCTATAATATGACCATAGTTGTAGTTCTATAACCTATAATATGACCATAGTTGTAGTTCTATAACCTATAATATGACCATAGTTGTAGTTCTATAACCTATAATATGACCATAGTTGTAGTTCTATCATCCTATAATATGACCATAGTTGTAGTTCTATAACCTATAATATGACCATAGTTGTAGTTCTATAACCTATAATATGACCATAGTTGTAGTTCTATCATCCTATAATATGACCATAGTTGTAGTTCTATAACCTATAATATGACCATAGTTGTAGTTCTATAACCTATAATATGACCATAGTTGTAGTTCTATCAACCTATAATATGACCATAGTTGTAGTTCTGTAAACCTATAATATGACCATAGTTGTAGTTCTGTCATCCTATAATATGACCATAGTTGTAGTTCTATAACCTATAATATGACCATAGTTGTAGTTCTATAACCTATAATATGACCATAGTTGTAGTTCTATAACCTATAATATGACCATAGTTGTAGTTCTATAACCTATAATATGACCATAGTTGTAGTTCTATCATCCTATAATATGACCATAGTTGTAGTTCTATAACCTATAATATGACCATAGTTGTAGTTCTATCATCCTATAATATGACCATAGTTGTAGTTCTATAACCTATAATATGACCATAGTTGTAGTTCTATAACCTATAATATGACCATAGTTGTAGTTCTATCAACCTATAATATGACCATAGTTGTAGTTCTGTAAACCTATAATATGACCATAGTTGTAGTTCTGTAAACCTATAATATGACTATAGTTGTAGTTCTATAACCTATAATATGACCATAGTTGTAGTTCTATAACCTATAATATGACCATAGTTGTAGTTCTATCATCCTATAATATGACCATAGTTGTAGTTCTATAACCTATAATATGACCATAGTTGTAGTTCTATAACCTATAATATGACCATAGTTGTAGTTCTATCAACCTATAATAAGACCATAGTTGTAGTTCTGTAAACCTATAATATGACCATAGTTGTAGTTCTGTCATCCTATAATATGACCATAGTTGTAGTTCTATAACCTATAATATGACCATAGTTGTAGTTCTATAACCTATAATATGACCATAGTTGTAGTTCTATAACCTATAATATGACCATAGTTGTAGTTCTATAACCTATAATATGACCATAGTTGTAGTTCTATCATCCTATAATATGACCATAGTTGTAGTTCTATAACCTATAATATGACCATAGTTGTAGTTCTATCATCCTATAATATGACCATAGTTGTAGTTCTATAACCTATAATATGACCATAGTTGTAGTTCTATAACCTATAATATGACCATAGTTGTAGTTCTATCAACCTATAATATGACCATAGTTGCAGTTCTATAACCTATAATATGACCATAGTTGTAGTTCTGTAAACCTATAATATGACTATAGTTGTAGTTCTATAACCTATAATATGACCATAGTTGTAGTTCTGTAAACCTATAATATGACCATAGTTGTAGTTCTGTAAACCTATAATATGACCATAGTTGTAGTTCTATAACCTATAATATGACCATAGTTGTAGTTCTATAACCTATAATATGACCATAGTTGTAGTTCTATCATCCTATAATATGACCATAGTTGTAGTTCTATAACCTATAATATGACCATAGTTGTAGTTCTGTCATCCTATAATATGACCATAGTTGTAGTTCTATAACCTATAATATGACCATAGTTGTAGTTCTATAACCTATAATATGACCATAGTTGTAGTTCTATAACCTATAATATGACCATAGTTGTAGTTCTATAACCTATAATATGACCATAGTTGTAGTTCTATCATCCTATAATATGACCATAGTTGTAGTTCTATAACCTATAATATGACCATAGTTGTAGTTCTATAACCTATAATATGACCATAGTTGTAGTTCTATCATCCTATAATATGACCATAGTTGTAGTTCTATAACCTATAATATGACCATAGTTGTAGTTCTATAACCTATAATATGACCATAGTTGTAGTTCTATCAACCTATAATATGACCATAGTTGTAGTTCTGTAAACCTATAAT
Source organism: Centropristis striata (assembly GCF_030273125.1). Lineage (NCBI taxonomy): Eukaryota > Metazoa > Chordata > Actinopteri > Perciformes > Serranidae > Centropristis > Centropristis striata. Next base: position 98,617 of record NC_081525.1, on the reverse strand, counting down.
ATGACCATAGTTGTAGTTCTGTCATCCTATAATATGACCATAGTTGTAGTTCTATAACCTATAATATGACCATAGTTGTAGTTCTATAACCTATAATATGACCATAGTTGTAGTTCTATCATCCTATAATATGACCATAGTTGTAGTTCTATAACCTATAATATGACCATAGTTGTAGTTCTATCATCCTATAATATGACCATAGTTGTAGTTCTATAACCTATAATATGACCATAGTTGTAGTTCTATAACCTATAATATGACCATAGTTGTAGTTCTGTAAACCTATAATATGACCATAGTTGTAGTTCTATAACCTATAATATGACCATAGTTGTAGTTCTATAACCTATAATATGACCATAGTTGTAGTTCTATAACCTATAATATGACCATAGTTGTAGTTCTATAACCTATAATATGACCATAGTTGTAGTTCTGTACACCTGTCTGGTGTCTCTGACCTGTGGTGTGTCTCAGGTACGACTCTCTGACCGGCGTCCCGTCCTGTCAGCGGACGCTGGCCTTTGAAAAAGGAAGTGTGTTGTTCAACATCGGCGCTCTGTACACTCAGATCGGAGCGAGGCAGGACCGCTCTGCTGCCGCCGGCATCGACCGAGCCATAGACGCCTTCCAGAGAGCTGCAGGTACTGAGACTCCTCTCTAAACCCACCAACAGGTTCTAGGTTCTAGTGATGCTCCAGTGGAAGAAGCTGAGAGCAGCAGATGTTCAGCATTGAGCGTTGAATAACTTAACATCTAAATAATTGAGTGTGCTTGAAAAAGTTGTATTCCCCTCACCGGGCTTCTGACTATTATTATTCCGTGGTGTTTTTCGGTCGACGACTCCTCTCAGAGTTTTGGTCACAAACACTAACAAGGTATCAGATGGACCGGCTCGGCCATGACAAGTGTGCTGCGAGTTTCCTAAAGGTTTCACCAAACGCTTTACAAGTTATTCTGCAAAAACACAACAAAAAATCCCCCCAATGTTACTCTATGGAGAGGCTAGAGTGATGACATCATCTCTCTCCTCCTCCTCCTTTTCTTCCTCCTCCACCTCCTCCTCCTATCCACCTCTACCTATCCACCTCCTCCTCCTCCCCTCCTCCTTTTCTTCCTCCTCCTCCTTTTCTTCCTCCTCCTCCTTCTCTTCCTTCTCCTCCTCCTTTTCCTCCTCCTTCTCTTCTTCCTCCTCCTCCTCTTCCTCCACCTGCTCCTCCTCCCCACTTCCTTTTCTTCCTCCTCCCATTCCTTTCTTCCACCTCCTCCTCCTTTTATTCCTCCTCCTCCATTTTTTCCTCCACCTCCTCCTCCTTTTCTTCCTACTCCTCCTCCTCCCTTTTTTCTTCCTCCTCCTTCTTTTCTTCCACCTCCTCCTTTTCTTCCTCCACCTGCTCCTCCTCCCCACTTCCTTTTCTTCCTCCTCCTCCTCCTTTTCTTCCTCCTTTTCTAAGGGTTTCGGCAAACGGTTTTCAAATTATTCCGCGAAAAAACAACAAAAAATCCTCCAATGTAACCCTATGGAGAGGCTAGAGTGGATGACATCATAGCTTGAGTGCAGAGGGAGAGAAAAATTTGTCAAAAAATAAATTTGTAAACTGCGCTCGAGGCCGCAGATACCACTCTAGAGAAATGATTTATACATAGAAACGTAGGAAAATTAGTCTTCTCCCTCACAATCCTCTGGTAAAGCTGTCAGAGTTATAGTTTGGGCGTAGGACGCACAGATGATCCACCAACACCACCAACAGCCTCATTGACCGCTATGGGAAAAAGGAGGGAACATTTCTGGAGGAAAGCAGAGCTACCAGTTTCTAATTATGTTGTTACAAACTAAAAATGGCCGAAAAACACACAATTCCCCAAAAATTATGTCAAATGAACAAAAACAAAGACACAAAATGACAAAAAATGATGTAAAATGAACAAAAAAGACACAAAATGACACAAAATGACGTAAAATGACGTAAAATGACACAAAATGACGTAAAATGAACAAAAAAAGACACAAAATGACTAGAAAGATTGGACTAAAATGCTTTCTGTTGGAGGAGAACTTTCAGCTGTTTATCTCTCTCAGTGGCGTCAGATGTCACAGGAGCAGCTGATTCCTCTGCTCTGATTGGATTTAAATTTAATTTTGCTTTGTTTTTGTTTTTTTGTGTCTTTCACCTTTGTCAATTCTGTATTTTATTGCACTTTTTGCACTTTAATGTGAAGCATTTTGGTGCTGCTCAGCCGTCTGTAAATGAGATATAGAAATAAATTTGACTTTGACTAACTGAAAACTCTCAGTTTACACTAACTGATCAGTTTTACACATAAACTGACGAGTTCTACACACTAGTTACACACACACACACACAGCAACACCTGCTTTATTATCTTACATGACTTCCTCCTCTTTTCCATTTTGAAAACCGTTCAAATTGTAATCTAATAATGTGGGAGAGAGTCACGGCCAGAGTCAAGACACTCAACATTTATTCTGACATTTTCTCGTGTTGTGTAATTCTGTATCCTTGTCTGTGCTGTTTCAGGTGCATTTAATTATCTGAAGGAGAACTTCTCCAACGCTCCCAGTCTGGACATGAGCGGCCCGTCTCTGTGCATGCTGGTGCGTCTGATGGTGGCCCAGGTTCAGGAGTGTGTCTTTGAACGCCTCACGCTCACCACGCAGGACACACACTTCACCTCCCAGCTGCGCCTGGCGCAGGAGGCTGCCAGGGTGAGTCCTGACGCCTGCTGCTGCTGCTAATGCTAATGCTAATGCTGCTGCTGCTAATGCTAATGCTAATGCTGCTGCTGCTGCTGCTGCTGCTAATGCTGCTGCTAATGCTAATGCTGCTGCTGCTAATGCTGCTGCTGCTGCTGCTAATGCTGCTGCTGCTAATGCTAATGCTGCTAATGCTAATGCTGCTGCTGCTGCTAATGCTGCTGCTGCTGCTGCTGCTAATGCTAATGCTAATGCTGCTGTGGTGTGTGTTTTTACGCCCTGTGTTTTGACCTGCAGGTGTCAGACGTCTACCTGCTGCTGCTGTGTTGTGACGTGTGTTTTTACGCCCTGTGTTTTGACCTGCAGGTGTCAGACGTTTACCTGCTGCTGCTGTGTTGTGATGTGTGTTTTTACGCCCTGTGTTTTGACCTGCAGGTGTCAGACGTCTACCTGCTGCTGCTGTGTTGTGACGTGTGTTTTTACGCCCTGTGTTTTGACCTGCAGGTGTCAGACGTCTACCTGCTGCTGTGTTGTGGTGTTTGTTTTTACGCCCTGTGTTTTGACCTGCAGGTGTCAGACGTCTACCTGCTGCTGTGTTGTGGTGTGTGTTTTTACGCCCTGTGTTTTGACCTGCAGGTGTCAGACGTCTACCTGCTGCTGTGTTGTGGTGTGTGTTTTTACACCCTGTGTTTTGACCTGCAGGTGTCAGACGTCTACCTGCTGCTGTGTTGTGGTGTTTGTTTTTACGCCCTGTGTTTTGACCTGCAGGTGTCAGACGTCTACCTGCTGCTGTGTTGTGGTGTGTGTTTTTACACCCTGTGTTTTGACCTGCAGGTGTCAGACGTCTACCTGCTGCTGTGTTGTGGTGTGTGTTTTTACACCCTGTGTTTTGACCTGCAGGTGTCAGACGTCTACCTGCTGCTGTGTTGTGGTGTGTGTTTTTACACCCTGTGTTTTGACCTGCAGGTGTCAGACGTTTACCTGCTGCTGCTGTGTTGTGATGTGTGTTTTTACGCCCTGTGTTTTGACCTGCAGGTGTCAGACGTCTACCTGCTGCTGCTGCTATTGTGGTGTGTGTTTTTACACCCTGTGTTTTGACCTGCAGGTGCCAGACGTTTACCTGCTGCTGCTGTGTTGTGATGTGTGTTTTTACGCCCTGTGTTTTGACCTGCAGGTGTCAGACGTCTACCTGCTGGTGCAGCAGACCGTCAGCCAGCCTCTGATGAAGGACTACGTGCCGTTCTCCTGGGCCTCCATGGTTCAGGTCAAAGCTGAACACTTCAGGGCTCTGTCACACTACCACGCTGCTGTGGCCCTCTGTGACCACATGAGTAAGTCTCACAGATTCTTCTGTTGGGATTCAGACTCTGAACTCAACCTTTAGCTCGAATTATCCTCCCAGAACGGTTCTCTGAGTCCTGGAGCTCCATGTCAACCAGGACTGGAGGATAGGAGCAGAATATGGCCAGAAATGAGAGAAAAACACCAGATTATGGGATGTCCATAAATAACCGCCTCAAAATAAAAGTCATACTCCACTGCCCTCCAGAGTCTAACTGCAGTAACTACACAAAGGCTGAAACTGAGAGAAACGGCTATAAAGAAACGTTATATTTTAGTCTTAATATCATTTTATCTCACTTTTTTACTTCATCACTATCTAGATAATAATTTCCCTTTCAAATAAACTTATAATTCCTATTCATTTTATGTTTTAATTAGTATATATATATCCAAAGCAGACCGTGGTAAGAGCAATTACTGCCTGGTTTTGAGTTGGATTTTGTGGTTTTTATATAATTATTTCTTTGAAATAAAGCCAAATTGAAATCTAAAACTTTGTCACAAGATAAAACAGACATCAAGGAGTTCATTTTTAGTTATAACTCAAATTTGACCCAAAATGAAGTTACTGCAGTTAGACCATTAGTTAGTTAGTTAGTTAGTCCATAAACGTCCCAAAAATGACCCCCTCAAAAAAAGTCATACTATAGCATGTTGGTCAAATTTTAAAATGAATGAAAATGCTTAAAATTGGTCAATTATAGTCTGTTGATACATATTAGAGCATAATATGTCCATAAATTACAGAAAAACACCATATTATGAGATGTTGAAAAATGACCCCATCAAAAAAAAGTTGACTTCTGTCAAAAATGGTCAGATTTTAAAATGTCTAAACATGCTTAAAATTGGTTAATTATAGTCTGTTGATAAATGTGGTAGTACAGTATATATAGTATAGTATATTATAGGATGTCCAAAAATGACCCCCATCAAAAAAAAGTTGATTTTTCTCAAAAATGTTCAGGTTTTTTCCGCTTTAATTATCTCCCGGACTGGTTGTCTGAGTCCTGGAGCTCCACGTTAACCAGGACTGTGTTGTTTTGTAGCGTCTGCTGAGGAGGAGGAGGGTGAGGAGGAAGAGGAGAAAGCTTTCCTCCAGTTCTACGTGAACGTTCCTGCAGGAGCCTCACTGAGCCACGTTCTCCAGGACGCTGAGAAGAGGAGGAAGCTGGGTCAGTTCTCTTAATATTCACTGTCACACTCCCACATTACTCAACTATACTCATCAGTTTATCGTTGAACGGTTAATATATAACATACTAAATGTTTTTTTTGGTGATTTTGGACGACGTACTCTATAAATGTGATTCTGATGAAGCCAGTCTAAGTTCTGTCTGTTATTTCCCAGCTTGGGATTAATAAAGTATATCTATCTATCTATCTATCTATCTATCTGAAGATTATAAGGACATACTTTATTAAACAAAATATATTTCACTTTTATATGAATGAACAATATAACCATAATGAGGCACAACTCATTGTTTTGTGTTAAAATACTATTTTCTATATTTTTAAACATATTTTTGATTCACAAATTCATTACTGTAATGTGTCCAGATATAAATGTCATGTTTCCCCCACACTTATATACAATAAATATTTAATAAACTTTATAAAAATAAATATACATTTGTTTAAAAGTAACAATGTATAAAGAACAAAATCTGAATTAAAATTGATGAGAAAACATGGTTAAATGTGTGTGTGTGTGTGTGTGTGTGCGCAGGTAAAGCCCACCTGAGGCGTGCTGTGATCCGATTGGAGGAGGCCCTGCGTGTCCACGGTCTGTGTAAGGTCCTGAGGAAGATGGACATCCTGCAGGACGTCCTGTCCCTGACTCACAAACGCTCCCTGGACAAATACTCTGAGCTGGACCGGGAGGACGACTTCGACGACCCGGCCGAGGCTCCAGAGATCCAGGGTACGTTAATGTCCCCCAGGGGCCACATGACCACGTACCTGTTAGACCGGGGGGGGGGCAGTTAATGTCCCCCAGGGGCCACATGACCACGTACCTGTTAGACCAGGGGGGGGCAGTTAATGTCCCCCAGGGGCCACATGACCACGTACCTGTTAGACCGGGGGGGGGGCAGTTAATGTCCCCCAGGGGCCACATGACCACGTACCTGTTAGACCAGGGGGGGGCAGTTAATGTCCCCCAGGGGCCACATGACCACGTACCTGTTAGACCAGGGGGGGTAGTTAATGTCCCCCAGGGGCCACATGACCACGTACCTGTTAGACCGGGGGGGGGGCAGTTAATGTCCCCCAGGGGCCACATGACCACGTACCTGTTAGACCGGGGGGGGGCAGTTAATGTCCCCCAGGGGCCACATGACCACGTACCTGTTAGACCAGGGGGGGGCAGTTAATGTCCCCCAGGGGCCACATGACCACGTACCTGTTAGACCAGGGGGGGGTAGTTAATGTCCCCCAGGGGCCACATGACCACGTACCTGTTAGACCGGGGGGGGGCAGTTAATGTCCCCCAGGGGCCACATGACCACGTACCTGTTAGACCGGGGGGGGCAGTTAATGTCCCCCAGGGTCCACATGACCACGTACCTGTTAGACCGGGGGGGCAGTTAATGTCCCCCAGGGGCCACATGACCACGTACCTGTTAGACCGGGGGGGGGCAGTTAATGTCCCCCAGGGGCCACATGACCACGTACCTGTTAGACCGGGGGGGCAGTTAATGTCCCCCAGGGGCCACATGACCACGTACCTGTTAGACCAGGGGGGGGCAGTTAATGTCCCCCAGGGACCACATGACCTCTCTTCATAAAATACAGTAAATGATATGGTTTTGAGCTGCTGCTGATAAGAATACATGTAATGATCAGACTGTTAATGTGGAGTAAATCAAATATAGCAGTTCAAAGTATTAAAAACTCCATATAAATACTCACTAAATCACTAACATTTATTTTAAACACAAGTGTAAATCACCTATAGCAAGGTTCCTATTGGTGTTTTTGTATTATTTAGCTTTTTTTTGCTTGTTTATACATTTTCTAGGTGCTTTACAATGTTGTGATGCTTTTATTTTGAAAAGGTAGTGACAGGAAATAACAGGTGGAGCGGTTAAATGAAAAGCGAACGGTAAATAATAACGACTCATAATTCAAGTTGATATAAAGTATCTAAAAGGCTTCTATAGTGGCTGACAGGAAACAAGTTTTGTTAAAGTTTATTTTCTTCTTTCATTTAATATTAGTGGCTATATTTGTTGTCTTTACTATAGTAAAAGTGCTAATGCTAATGTTTGTTATTGTTTTCTTACGGTGGATTCACAAGGTGACCAAAGAATGTCTGATTTATATGTTCATGGAGAAACGATTTTAAATAAATCTAGTGAACTATCAGTTAGAGTCGACATCATTCAGCTACTAAACATACATTCAAACCACTAAAACAATATAGAACATGTATGTTATGCAGTAAACCAGTCATTTATTAACTTTATGCAAAAAGCAACACATGTTTTTGACAAGGTAGCGAGGTAACTCTGGTAACTCAGATATACGTAAATCACCTTCAAAATAAAAGCACTGTTAGACTCTGGTCCATGATGAGATGTTTGTTCCTCCTGCAGCTCAAACTCACCACAAACCAGAAATCACCCCCACCAACTTCTCCACAGTCCAGGTGACGGACATCTTCCACAGACTGGTGAGACACACACACACACACACACACACACACTAAATACTGAGACAGTGTTTGGGCCTCCACAGGGTTTATCTCTTCACTAAAGATCTGTTAGAACAAAACCACTAGAACAGGGGTCTCAAACTCAAACTACCTGGGGGCCGCTGGAGGCAGTGTCAAAATGACCAGAAAAAGATGCAAATTTACTAAAAAAGACACAAAATGACCAAAAAAGACACAAAATTATTTAAAAAGACAAAAAAAGACACAAAATGACTGAAAAAAACTGAATTACTATTTAAAAAAAGACACAAAATAACAACAAAAGACACAGAATGACCACAAAAAAATCACAGAATTACTAAAAAAGACAAAAAATGACAAGAAATACACAAAATTATTTAAAAAAAAGACACAAAATGACCAAAAAAAGATACAAAATTATTAGAAAAAAGACACAAAATAATTTAAAAAAGAAACAAAATGACCCCAAAAGACACAAAATTATTAAAAAAAGACACAAAATTATTTAAAAAAAGACACAGAATTACCAAAAAAGACGCAAAATTATTTAAAAGAGACACAAAATTACCAAAACAAGACACAAATTACCAGAAAAAGTAATTAAAGGGACCTTCCACACACAACACGGTAAAGTGCCATTCATATAAAACTCACATTAAACTTTCATATCAAGGTGGGGGCCACAAAATATCGTCAGGAGGGCCACAATTGGCCCGCGGGCCGCCAGTTTGAGACCCCTGGTCTAGATCCTTCTGCTCCCCTTTTCCAAAAACTCAACATAATGACCGTTTTTAGATCAATATATACCAAATGTACATTTCCATCTCATATGTAGAGTCCAGACTCCTGAAGCTTTCAGTGAATCATGTCAATAAGCCTCAGTCACTTCTAATACACGATCAATACTCTGATGATCGCTTCACACTTTCTATCTCTTTGGTCAACATTTAGTCTTCAGTTCTCATCATAGCAGCAGATTCTCACATTACAAATACTTTAGACAGTCTTCAAGTGCTTCATATACAACTCTCTGCTGCTTTATAACTTCATCATATCTTATGTCATGTCAGTCTAAATTAACTATACTAGTGATGCTGAATATTCATTCCATATCAAACTAATAGTCTCATTTCATAACTTGAGTCGTTACATACAAAAATGTTGAACTAGTTGTCAAAATCTGTCAAGCTAGTTTTATACATTTTAAAAATATTTTCTGAATCCATAAACCAGAAACACTTTGCAACATATATGACATTTATTTTAATTTAATTTAATTTAATTTAATTTAATATATTTTAATAGAGTTTAATATAATATAATTTAATTTAATTTTATAATATAATATAATATAATATAATTTGATATAATATAATATAATATATTTAATTTTATTTAATTTTATTTAATTTTATTTAATTTTATTTAATTTTATTTAATTTAATTTTAATAGTGTGGAGCATTTCTGTAAAACTGTCATAGCTCGACCCAAAGGGACGTCATGTTTGTTCTAAATAAGGTGTTTTTTTTCTTTTGCACAATGTTGTAAACAAATTATATTAGAAAAGAGCATATGCAGTAAACATATAAAACATCCATATTCAGTGTGTTGTACTCAGTTAGCTCATAAATACAGTCATGTGTAACTTTACTGTAGTTTTAAATGTCTGTAAATAGTATAAAGTCTGTTTGGAGCATTCTCAGGAAGCATCACCAACATCTGACTGTTATTACTGGAGTTAACTGTAAATAAATAAATATAATAATAATAATAATAATAATAATATAAATAAACTGTCATAATGAAAACATGACAGAGACATTAAACTATCTGGTTCATAAACATGATGTCAGATAGAAGGATGGATGGATGGATGGATGGATAGATTTATGGATTGATGGATTGATGGATGGATGGATTTATGGATGGATAGATTTATGGATGGATGGATGAATGAATGAATGGATGGATGGATAGATTTATGGATGGATGGATGGATGGATGGATAGATTTATGGATGGATGGATGGATGGATATATGGATGGATAGATTTATGGATTGATGGATGGATGGATGGATTTATGGATGGATAGTTTTATGGATGGATGGATGAATGAATGGATGGATAGATTTATGGATGGATGGATGGATGGATGGATGGATTGATGGATGGATGGATGGATGGATGGATGGATATATGTATGTATGTATGGATGGATATATTTATGGATGGATAGATTTATGGATGGATGGATGAATGAATGGATGGATATATGGATGGATAGATTTATGGATTGATGGATGGATGGATGGATGGATTTATGGATGGATAGATTTATGGATGATGGATGAATGAATGGATGGATGGATGGATAGATTTATGGATGGATGGATGGATAGATTGATGGATATATGGATGGATGGATGGATGGATGGATGAATGGATATATGGTTGGATGGATAGATTTATGGATGGATAGATTTATGGATGGATAGATTTATGGATGGATGGATGAATGGATGGATGGATGGATGGATGGATAGATTTATGGATGGATGGATGGATAGATTTATAGATTGATGGATGGATGGATGGATGGATGAATGGATGGATGGATAGATTTATGGATTGATGGATGGATAGATTTATGGATGGATGGATGAATGAATGGATGGATAGATTTATGGATGGATGGATGGATGGATGGATGGATGGATTTATGGATGATAGATTTATGGATGGATGGATGAATGAATGGATGGATGGATGGATAGATTTATGGATGGATGGATGGATGGATAGATTTATGGATGGATGGATGGATGGATGGATATATGGATGGATAGATTTATGGATTGATGGATGGATGGATGGATGGATTTATGGATGGATGGATGAATGGATGGATGGATGGATGGATGGATAGATTTATGGATGGATGGATGGATAGATTTATGGATTGATGGATGGATGGATAGATTTATGGATTGATGGATGGATGGATGGATGGATGGATTTATGGATGGATAGATTTATGGATGGATGGATGAATGAATGGATGGATAGATTTATGGATGGATAGATTTATGGATGGATGGATGAATGGATGGATGGATGGATGGATGGATGGATAGATTTATGGATATATGGATGGATGGATGGATGGATGGATGGATAGATTTATGGATATATGGATGGATGGATGGATGGATGGATGGATAGATAGATTTATGGATATATGGATGGATGGATGGATGGATAGATAGATGTGTGCTGGTGTCTGATCTGGGGGTCCCTGGTCTCCAGGGGCCCCTGTCTGTGTTCTGTGCCAGAGCTCGCTGGGGCCCGGTGAGGGTCGTCCTCCTGCAGAGCGGAGAGGGAGGTCTGGGCCTCACGCTGAGGGGGGACAGCCCAGTCCTGGTGGCCGGAGTGGTACCTGGAGGCTGTGCAGCGGTCAGAACACACACACACACACACACACACACACACACACACACATTCTTGTACTTCTATCTTTGTGGGGGCCCTCATTGGAATAGTGGATTTTTCATTAGTTTTAGTTTTAATTGGGTTGTGAATTTTTGTTTTCAAATTCACTTAGTTTTAATGAGGTTTTAGAGTGAGTTTATAGTCTGTTGATACTTGTGGTAGTATAGTTTGTCAAAAAGTAGCAAAAAAACACCATATTATGGGATGGCCAAAAATGACCCCATCAAAAAAAAGTCATACTATAGCATGTCGATTTTTGTCAGAAATGGTTAATTTTTAAAATACTTCAAAATGCTTAAAATTGGTCAATTATAGTCTGTTGATACATATTAGAGCATAATATAACCAGAAAAGACAGAAAAACACCATATTATGGGATGTCCAAAAATGATGCCCTCTAAAAAAAAGTCATACTATAACATGTCGATTTTTGTTTCTTCCCTCATTGAAATTGTGGATTTTTCATTAGTTTTTTGTTTTAATTGGGTTGTGAATTTTTGTTTTCATATTCAGTTAGTTTTAATGAGTTTTTAGAGTGAGTTTGCTAGATTTAATTAGTTTTTATTAGTTGTAGTTTTTTGTAGTGGGGTATTTGTTGGGTGGGAGATTAAAAGAGGTCACAGTAAATTTTGCCTTTATTTCCTTTGTCTGATCCATCTTCATTATGTATGAAAAAAGACGAAAACGAAGGACATTTTCACTATAATTTTATTTAGTTTTGTAACCACACAATACAGTTTCAGTTAGTTATATATATTTCTTTAACTCTCATTTTTATTTCAGTTCACAAAAATGTTTTTTCAATTCTAGTTTTCATTATTTCGTTTCGTTTTTGTTAATTATAATAACCTTCTCTGATCCTTCGTGACATAAAAACTGGTGGAGCAAAGAGGCCAACGCTGCTCCTGGATGTAAAATGACCAAAAAAGACGTAAAATGACAAAAAAAAAACGTAAAATGTCGAAAAAAGACTTAAAATGACCAAAAAAAGACGTAAAATGACAATAAAAAAAGACGGAAAATGTCGGAAAAAAAGACGGAAAATGTCAAAAAAAAGACGGAAAATGTCGGAAAAAAAGACGGAAAATGTCAAAAAAAAGACGGAAAATGTAAAAAAAAAAGACTGAAAAAAAAAGCTGAAAACCTGTTTAAAATGAAGTGAATGAAATCTGCTGCTGGCTGTTTAATCATTAGTTTTAACTTTACGATCTGGAAACATTGAGCCTCTTGTTGAATCCACTTTATTACAGTTTGTGTCATTATTGTTTCTGACCACAAGAGGGCGTCACAGAGACACCAAACACATCAAACACATACAGGATCATCTCAATACATCAATAGGATGAAAAGTCCATTTCAGTGGTTCAACTCAACCAAATATTGAGTCATATAGACGACAGACTGTTCAGAGGAAACATTTACATATTAAACACTTTTTAAAATTGGTCTTTTGTAATATTAATTTTTTGAGGCAGTGAATTTTATGTCTTCATTAAATGTAAGCCATGATCATTATAATTAGAAGAAATTAAATAAATGAAGACATGAAATGTTTCATTCTATGTGTAATAAATCTATTTATTTTAGTGTTTATTTCCTGTTTTATTTATTTTATTGTCTCTTGTTCTGTTTGTTTATGCACAGCACTTTGTTGTGGCTGTCGTTGTTTTAAAGTGCTTTACAAATAAAGTTGAGTTGAGTTGAGTAATGGATCTATAGAATGTGATATTGAATTACTGACATAAATACACTTTTCTATCATATTCTCATTTCTTAAGATGAACCTTTATATGCTGGGAACTTTTGATCCTGATGAGAAACAACTGTACCAAAAAAGTTGGGACACTGTCTAAAACATAAATACAATTTAATTCCATTATTCTCTGATCCTTCATTGCATAAAAACTGGTGGAGCAAAGAGACCAACGCTGCTCCTGGACGTAGAATGACCAAAAAAAGAAGTAAAATGACCAAAAAAAAATGTAAAATGACACAAAAAAGATGTAAAATGACACAAAAAAGATGTAAAATGACACAAAAAAGACGGAAAATGACAACAAAAAGAGACGTCACAATCAGTATGTGCAGAGTGTTTACAGTGTGACATCAGAGCATCAGATCACTAGATGAACACCTGTCCAGGTGAGTGTACCTGATGGTGGGCGTGTCTGTGTGTCCAGGAGGCGGGGCTTAGGGAGGGGGACTACATCGTGGCGGTGGACGGTCTGGACTGTAAGTGGTCCAAACACGGAGAGGTGGTCGACCTGCTGAGGAGAGACGGAGGGGCGGAGCTTAGCGTGGTCACTCTGCACTCACACGACACACAGGTCAGTACGGGGTGTGTGTGTGTGTGTGTGTGTGTGTGTCTGTGTGTGTGTGTCTGTGTGTGTGTGTGTGTGTGTAGTCACCAACACTACCTGTGTGTGTGTCCTCAGGTGGAGAGGCGGAGCCTCATGGTTTCCCACGGCGACAAGGAGAACACACGGCAGCGTCTGGTGGGCGGAGCTAAAGGCCAGAGCTCCGCCTCCCTGCTGAACTGGAACAGGAAGAAGAAAAGGGAAGGAGGCGGAGCCACCAAGAGACGAGGGGGGGCCACCTTCAGTCTGTCCTTTGGGACCATCAGAGACCCTGAGGACATGTACTGATCCAGGACCAGGACTGAACCAGGACCAGGACTGATCCAGGACCAGGACATGTACTGATCCAGGACCAGGACTGAACCAGGACCAGGACTGATCCAGGACCAGGACTGATCCAGGGCTGAGGAGGACCATGTACTGACCCGGGACAGGACTCAGGGACCCAGCAGTGACTGGTGGTCCTGACTGACGGCTGCAGCAGGAACCTGATCAGGGATCAGACGGGCCCATCAGGATCATCCAGAGAAACCTGCTGCCGTCCTGATCAGTCCTGATCAGTCCTGGATCTGGATCAGTCCTGATCAGTCCTGGATCAGTCCTGGACTCTAACAGGAGACTCTGAAGACCTGCTGCAGACTGAAGAAACCAGCTCAGAGTCCCGTCTTGTGGTCCAGTTTTAACCCGTTAAAGGAGGAAATCATTTCCACATTTCTACCATTAAACCTGTTGGGAGCTGTTGTGTTATTCTACCATTAAAGGTGGAAAGAGGATACGTGGTTTTGTAGTATTTGTAGTTTTTTCCACCTATTTTTAGCACCTATGTTTATATGTCTGGTGCAACTAAATTTGTTTGGACAAATATAATGATAACAACAAAAATATCTGATAAGAGTTTAATTTAAGAGCTGATATCTAGACATTTAACATGGTTTTATTGATAATAACCAACATCATTATTAAATCATTATCAAGATTATCATTATTTTTGGTCATTTTGTGTCTTTTCCGATCATTTTACGTCTATTTTTGGTCAATTTGTTTCTAGTTTGATAATTTTGTGTCATTTTTTAGTAATTTTTACATATATTTTTGGTCCTTTTGTCTTTTTTGGTCATTTTGTATCATTTTTACATCTATTTTTGGTCCATTTGTTTTCTTTTTTGGTCATTTTTATGTCTTTTAGGTCAATTTGTGTCTTTATTGGTAATTTTTATGTCTATTTTTGGTAATTTTGTATCGTTTTTAGTCATTTTTGCATCTATTTTTGATCATTTTGTGTCTTTTTTTAGTATTTTTTACATCTACAGTCATGGAAACATTCTTGATAATAACCATAATCACGATCAATAAAACCATGTTAAATGTCTAGATATCAGCTCTTAAATTAAACTCTTATCAGATATTTTTGTTGTTATCATTATATTTGTCCAAACAAATGAACCTTTAGTTGAACCAGACATTAAAATGAACCAGAAACTGAAGAAAACAAGGAGGTCTGATCATTATTTTCCATGATGTTTCCTGATGATTCTCTGTGTATCAGCTGTAAATATTTAGTAGATATGAAGGAAAACAAAGTAAAATCTTCTGAAAACATTCATGTAAACAGAAGAGTTCCATATTTCACGTGTTTAATCATGTGTTGATACTTTAATAACAATCAGCAGATATTAATGTTAGTGTTGTTGTTTAGATGATTGAATCACTGATGTTTTCTAGTTTTGGTGTTTTAATGAACTGTGAATATTGAATGTTAATAATGTAGCTGTGACTTTTCAGTTTTTGTGTATTTGAAATGTGACATGTTGTTTATTTTGTCCTCGTGGGTCCAGCCAGTGTCCCGTCCTGTTTATATTTTATCTCATTTTATCGTTTTACAGGTTTTTCTTTTGTTTGCCATTAAAAGCTGAATTACTTTTATTACAAATATTAACCATGAAATAAAAGTTGAAATCTGTAAAGTGATAAATTGGGACATTATATAAATATTCAGTGTTATTGAATTGCGTAATGTTCTTAAATGTTAAACAGTGAATTCTATATAAAAATAAAAATAAATACACATCATACTGCTGAATGTAAAATTAGTGAAACTTTGTTTTTTTTTTTTACAGTAAAACTTCATATTTAATGTAAAAATCATTACATCATCAAATCTACATCATGACATCATCAAATCATTACATTGTGACATCATCAAATCATGACATCAACAAATCATTTCATCTTCAAATCATGACATCATCAAATCATTACATCATCAAATCATTACATTGTGACATCAATCATTATGACATCATCAA
The DNA here is from genome assembly GCF_030273125.1 of Centropristis striata. Classification (NCBI taxonomy): domain Eukaryota; kingdom Metazoa; phylum Chordata; class Actinopteri; order Perciformes; family Serranidae; genus Centropristis; species Centropristis striata. The sequence continues at coordinate 82,718 of NC_081525.1, read as the reverse complement.
ATAATGAAATCATTACTTTGTGACATCATGAAATCATGACATCAAATCATTACATTGTGACATCATGAAATCATGACATCATCAAATCATTACATTGTGACATCATCAACTCATTACATCATCAAATCATTACATTGTGACATCATCAAATCATTACATTGTGACATCATCAAATCATTACATCATCATGATGCCAAAGGTGACTGACAATTCCAAAGATCAGAACAACTCTGAGGAGACAACACGCTGTGTTTCTCTTTTTAGTTTGCAGGTTTGTGCGTTATTATTTGTGTAACTAAAGTTCAATGTCCTGTTATTCCCTGTTATGTTCCACTTTTGATATCAGAGCACACTTGGGAGGTCAGATTCCTATTCTGATGTTATCGTATCAACCAGAGCATCCGCTTCAGATATGCTAAGCTGACTTGTCTAATGAGTTTTTCCTTTCCCATGAAACCTGAAATCCTACCTGTTACCACATCATGCATTAACTGCTTCTACTACATCTGCAAAGTAGAAAGAGAACACAAGGCGTTGTCTCCTCACAGTTGTTCTGATCTTTGGATTTGTCACCTTTGGAATCTGTATCTTTTATCACAGAGGGATTGTTTGTGTCTGCACAGCTTCAGGTTCCTGCTGCTTTTACTTTGAAAATCATTTCCTTCTGTAGCTGCAGTTTCTTCCCAATATTGAGAGTGTTTCTAAGTCTGTGAAGAAAAACGTAGACAGCCGGTTGATGAATCAAAGCCTTTAGTGTCGTGCAGCATTCTGCCTGTATATGAACCAGTTAAACATCTTCACCATGACGTGGTGCTGTCATTGTTTTCAGCACAACCTCACCTATATCACCTGATTATTATCTCTTTCATTTTCACTTTCCCATATGTAGACGTTCAGGAAGAACTCAGGACGCTCAAAGTGAAGTCGGATCAATGATAGGTATTATGGTTTTGTCAGAAATGCTTTCTGTTCGAGGCCAGAAATTCCAGTCTGTCCACCTCTGGCTGCTGTCACTCTGCCAGAAGATTCCACAGCTGTTAATTCTGTTGATTGCTCTGCTCTGATTGGTCGACCCCAACGCTTTGATGCTTTGATGTGATTACAGTTACAGATACACAACCAGGCGACTTTATGTGATTTTACTTACACACACACACAAATGCGCGCGTAATCGTGCACACTCCTCCAGATACACGTTTCACACACACACACATGTTGAGGTTAAAGGTCATAGGTTGCTGTATAAATAAATACTTGTAAAGGAATGCTTGCTGTAGGTGTGCTCCTTGTATATTATATAGTATCATAACATTACTAGTATTAATTGTTATAAATCTGAATAATCTCATCATAGTGTACACACACCGGCAGTAGTGGCCCTTTCACTATTTGCCCAGAGGACATTTTCTACTTTATGCTGCTGTTTCTGACTCAACCTGTTTTCTTTGTTCTCCTCCAACAGATTTATGTGAATAAAACATGATTTTATTAAGACTAGAGACTAAACATACACGTAGAATAACATAAAGAGAGCATCAGAGCAGAAGAGAAGATGAATATGTGGTGAATACAAACAGCTCAGTGATATTGTGTCTCAGTGAGAACCAGGATGGAATAATATTCAACACGCTTCGTGCTCTGACTGTTCTGTTGTGTTTAAAGGCAACCAATCAGAATAAAGAAACCAGCATGAAGTCAAATCAGAAAACAAAGTGAAACAGAAAGAACACATTAAACTACCATCACTAGAATAAAAAGAATGTAGAAACAAAACTAGAAAATTTCTTCTGGGAAAATTCTGAAAAGGCCACAGGGGCTACTGCCGGTGTGTGTACACTATGATGGGATTCTTCAGAGATTTCAAACTATGCCCTTTAACCTCAAAATGTGTGTGTGTAATTAAAATCACATATGATCCGACTTCACTTTGAGCATCCTGAGTTCTTCCTGAACGTCTACATATGTTTTTTCTAAGAAAAATAAAAAATAGCTTTGTTAGAGCGATCTAAAAAAACTGTTACATCTCCCTTTTTCAGAAATCTTCCTGTGTTTTTAATATGGGAGCCAATGAGGCTGTTGGTGGTGTTGGTGGATCATCTGTGCGTCCTACGCCCAAACTATAACTCTGACAGCTTTACCAGAGGATTGTGAGGGAGAGGACTAATTTTCCTACGTTTCTATGTATAAATTATTTCTGTAGAGTGGAATTTGCGGCCTGGAGCGCAGTTTTCAAATTTATTTTTTGACAGTTTTTTCTCTCCCTCTACACTCTGGTGATGATGTCACACACTGTGACACGAACATTCCGTGCAATACACACCCATTATAATCTCAGAATTTCTCCAAAAATTATCATGGTCATTGAACAGGGATTGATAAAAAACTATATGACCTATCGAAACGTGGATTAATACACCGATACACAAGACTTGTGTCTACTGTTTAAAGTTTAAATGGAGTCTCTAGGTGAAATTATGCCGGAGGAGTAGACGTTTAAAAATCTCCAATTGTTCTTTTTTCCTCATTTTTTTTCAGCCGTCCCATTCACTTCAATGCAAAATTTTGGGCAGCTTTTCGCGAAAAATTCGTATTCTGTAGAGAAAAGTAATAGCACACTGATCCCGATCAAACCGCACGTTTTAACATATAATTTGTCCTGACGAAATTGCGTCCAGAAGAGGAAGAAGAAGAAATCCACAGTATAACAGTAGTGCAGCACTGGTCCCTACAGCTATTTCTGGATGGGACCAGTGCTGGGGAGATTGCCCCGAGGCCCTAGTAAAGCATCAAAGTACAAGATCTGATGAATCTAGTGAACCAAACGTCCTGAAACCAGAAGTTCAGCTGAATATTAAATGGAGTCTGAGTTGTTAGAGAAATGCATTGAGGAAACCTTTAACATTAAGTGATCTGACTCCAACAGTAAATCCTCTTTCCATTTCTCTGCGCAGATGGTTTGATGGGGAATGATGAGCAGGAGACGTCCAAGTTCTTAGTTTTTATATTTTATTACAATACGTCAAGAAATGTGCATTTTACAGAGATCTCTGGGTTCAAACATCTCGTCCCTGATTGACATGATTAAGGCGGATCAGTTCATGAGGTCTGACCCTCTTCTGTCCCTCCAACCCTTTTTATAACCTGACAGGTTTTGCTAAAAAATGAAGGTAGATTTCTTCCAGGAAGTGCCGCCCTCCTGATCCGCTGATTGGTCAGTTTTAATCAATATAAAGACACGTCATGTCACCGGGCAGAGAAGATAGTTCCCTCCTCTCCCCAGCACACTGTGTCCTTCACCTGTTCCCCAACATTCAACAACCCTCCTGCCTTGTTATGACGTACAGAGATATTAGTGGAGACACAGATGTTGCTGTGTGCACATAGAATACAATTCATACAATATATTTATTTATGATGATAGAATCTGACTAAGTTTACGCAGTTGGGATAAATGTATTTAGTTTTGATGTATCTAGAGTAATCATAGCTTTAAAACAATATTAGCACATGATCATTGTGTCAAAAGCATTTTACATGATTAATATATAAATGCACAGAGAGGTTACACACACACACACACACACACACACACACACACACACACACACACACAGTTAGTGACCTTCGTCCACGGATAGTGACCCCCATGAACAGAGACAGAAAACAGATTATTTCTAACAGAGTGTAAAGCTGAGACTAGAGACCTGGATCATCCAGACTAGAGACCTGGAGCATTCAGACTAGAGACCTGGAGCATCCAGACTAGAGACCTGGAGCATTCAGAGACTAGAGACCTGGAGCATTCAGACTAGAGACCTGGAGCATCCAGACTAGAGACCTGGAGCATTCAGACTAGAGACCTGGAGCATTCAGACTAGAGACCTGGAGCATCCAGACTAGAGACCTGGAGCATTCAGAGACTAGAGACCTGGAGCATCCAGACTAGAGACCTGGAGCATCCAGAGACTACAGACCTGGAGCATTCAGACTAGAGACCTGGAGCATTCAGACTAGAGACCTGGAGCATCCAGAGACTACAGACCTGGAGCATTCAGAGACTAGAGACCTGGAGCATCCAGACTAGAGACCTGGAGCATCCAGAGGATGGATGCTGACTCACTAGACTCTCAATAAGCAGCAACACGACACAAGATCTGACACACAATCACACAAAATACACAAATCTACTAAATGTGAAAAGTTTCTGAAAGCAGATCACAGCAGGATTTTTCTGGAGTTTGTGGCCATTTCTAACAATCCTGAAATGGTGAACAGTGATTCCAACTGGCACCAAATGTGCAGCTAAAGGAAGCAACCAACAGTTGATCTAAGAGTCACAGCTGAGTGGGAGTGGCACCACGTACTTCCCTTTTACACTCTGAGTGTGAAATGACTGAGTTACACATCACATATATGAGGAACTTGAGTTGAGCCACAGTGAAAAGGGCGAACAGGAACTCAGTTGGTGTTAAACTCACACTACAGAGATTTTTCATAAATGATGTTTAGTTTGACATGAAAAGAGGAGGGAGGGACAGCAAACACTGAACCAAAGGGCTGCAAACCTTCATCTGGTCTGCTCTCTGGGTTAAAGGTCAAATCTCTCTGTTTTTAAAGAGACAACGCATTAAAAGATGAATGAGAGATGTGCAGTGACGATAAACGAGTCCACACACAACACAAGACTCACTTTTCAGTTAGAATCCATCCATCCGTTATCTGTAACCGCGTAACACAGAGAGACACTACCATTCACGCTCTCATTGACTCCTACGGGACATTTAGAGTCACCAGGTAAACCTAAGCTGCATGTGTTTGGACTGTGGGAGGAGAGAACCCTCGCTGACACGAGGAGAACATGCAGAACACAACAGAACCAGAACCAAGAAAGAAAACAAGGTGTCAAGGTTTTGGTTTTATAATAATAATAACTTTATTTCTATAGCACCTTTTAATAACACCAGTTTACAAAGTGCTTGGACAGAGAGAGTTAATCACAAGGAGAATGATGTCATAAGGCTAAAAACTATTTTTACATTAAAATAAAAACAATCAGAGACAGAGCAGGAACAAAGACATTCTCACAGACAGAAAATAAAAGGGAAAAGGAGGAAAAGAGTAAAAAGGAGTGGTGAGATAGACACATTACATAAAATCAAGTCTATAAAAGTGTTTTAAGAAGTGATTCAACAGAAGTTAGTGGCTCTGAGCTGGTTCCAGAGTCTCCAGGGTCTCTGGTGGAGAAAGCCCGCTCCCCTTTGGTTTTTAGTTCAGACTTTGGATGTTCAGAAGGAGCCGAGGATCTGAGGACGCGGGTCGGCTCGTATGGAGTTGTTGGGATCGTACCACAGGTGAATCTTTGGTTCATTTGTGGACTAAATGAAACAACTTTCTGAGTCAACTCACAAAATGGCAGGTCACCGCCATTTTCTCTCAAGAACTTCCCTTCCCAGAATGCTTTGCATTTTACGACACCTTCCAGGTCACCTCATTGGTCAAGGCACCTTGGACACTGCAGGAGGTCCACTGGTCTGCTATAAGGGAGCCAGTCCTCCCTCCCTTCTCTCTCTTTCTCCACCGCTCCCCAGAGCAGCAACACCTCTTCTTCAGGAGATAATCCAGAGGCCTGGACTCACCAGCCCCCCCTCATCTCCTGCAGAGCCCTGCTGTGATGAGGTCTGCTCCTCAGAAAATCTCCTGTCCAGGAGTAATTCTGGTACAACTGCAACTCTGACCTTCTCTGCACACCAAAGTTGCATTAATGAACACAAAGTTCATTGCAACTACCAGAGAAAGCTCCACCTCAACAACAAGGACAACCAGCAACTTAATTTGCAAGACAGCAAATTATTGAACTCAACTTCCTTCTTTCCACGCCCGCCACTGGAAAAGGATTTCCTCCCTTTTCAACTGGATTCGTGAGTAATGTAACTGGGCTTAGATAAGAAATCAGCAAGGACTTTAGCGGAAAGGATTTGACCTGTAATTAATGATTTGGTTTATATGTGTCTTATAAGTATATTTATGTGATATTTGTGTTACAATCAAAGTTGTACGTTAATCTTGCTTTATACAGACAGTCAGTCTTATATGCAACTAACTATACTGACCTTTGATTTGCTCATACAGTGATTTACAGTAATATACTTTAAATTACCTGTAACTAAACACAGTTTTGCAGCTCTCACTCGGCCAAAAGGCCTAGTCACCCCTCACAGCTTGAGTTTACCATCCTTTGTGTGAAGACACACACACACACACACACACACACACGTTTCCTCTCTTTTGTAATGTAGCTCTCTATACTTTATAGATGTGTGCTTTTATTTGCTTTACTTGTTGTACATTATGAACGATATGCTGGCCTCTGCTGTGACAAGAATTCACGATTCCTTCAACCACTACTAAATATTAATAAGGTCATTTTATTAAAATTATATTCATAATTAATAATCAGTGTTTAAAATTGATAGTTTAGTAACTTTATGAGACTGATTTAGGTGAATTGGCTATATTTTTCTGTTTTACAGATGGTGCCCCTTTTTACGAGCTGACTTAGAGCAAATCAAGTCATATCATTTCTTATAATTAATAATTATTTATGATAATTATTAATAATTCTTATAGCCATCTAACCACACTTTTGAACCATGAGATCCACACAAGGTTGCTCAGGTTAATCCCTACATATCTGATATCCTTATGGGAGGGATAGACTTTATGATAACGCCCTGTTATTAATATATTTGACACCCTGTGCAAGTTATCATTTATTCATAAAAGAGCCATCCTTAATTCCCAACATTTTTGGTGACCCGTGATGGAGGCAATTGGTATCTGGAACCAGATGCCCCAACATAGTTGACGCCCGTCGCGAGGCCCAACAGAGTTAATCATTCTGTTAAATATCTAGCAGACAGACCTAAAAGAGCTTTAAAAGTGATCAGTAAAATCTTTCTGTCCCTGTTTGCCCCTGAGCTGCTCTCTCTCAGCTCCTGCTGGTTCCCGTCTTGTTCTGTAACTCCTCCTCTTTCCCAGTATACTTCTCCTCTGGCTCTCTAAGGAGGTCGTCACACTTTTCTCCCTCTCTCCTTCTGTGTGTTTTCCTGCTTCGCTCCTCTCGTCTCGTCTTCTGTCTTATACTTTGGAAGACTCTCTCTACTCTGCTCTCAAAACTAAAACATCATGGATTTGATGAACTGGTCTCCAGTTGACACCATCTCCTGGAGGAGGAGCCTGGTTCAGGGAGTCCTCCTGTCCTGACGGGACGTTAGCAGCTGCTCCATGATGGACGGTGGAGAGGTGGAGAGTCGTGTGCCTGGCGGCTCTCTCCATAGAGGATATAGAAGATCTCTATCTATTCAGAACCTTGATAACAGGTCTTCTTCTGATTGGATCAGGCTTTGCTCTGGTTTATGGAGATACACAGTAAACGGTGACAGCTGTCCAAAGCTCCATGAGGCTGCTGAGATGATTGATACGATGGACAGAGCTGTCAGAACTCAGACTGTGGTCACAAAACACACTGTGGATGGAATCAAGGAGCGACTGACGGCCCTGGAGAAGAGACTGGATCGATGCAGAGACCAGTATGGATATTATCAACAAGATGAGTAACAGAAAATGGCTGCCACTTTCACCTACAGCCCAAATTCTAATCTTATCCGGCCTCAAACAGCCCTGACTCAAGGTCTTTTGGAAGAATTCCCCTGTTGAGCGCTGCAGTGAGATTTTTGGTGTGTTTTCTCCTGCCCTGTGTCTGCTGCTCCCCTGCCTGGCTACCTGAGATCAGCGTTTGTGATTCTGAAATAAACTATTTAACTGACTGCCAGACTTCTGTTCTACTTCTGGGTCCGCTCGATAAAACACAAGGCCTGTTATTCCTGACTTTGGTAACTAAATGATACTGTAGCTTGACTGCCTTCATTACTTCACACTGTAAACTTCAGAGTTGCTCCAGATAGAGATGACACAAGACACACCCGTTGCATGTGCAATGGATCAATGCAACGACTATTTCGACAAAAAAGTTTTTGTCCTGTTGGTACAGCCTCGTCACCTCACCGATATAAGGTTCAGTTCCACAATTAAACCGTCACTGTGCACGTTGACTCGTCATGATGAAGCTGATTCTGTCTCTGACTCTCATCGGGATGCTCTGCAGCACAGGTAATACAACATGATTTAAGATGTTAGACGATAACCAGAATGTCCTTTATTTAACATGAACATGAGTCAGGATGCAGGTGAGGTCAGTTAAAGTGTGAAGAAGGAACATTTCAATGGACTGAGAGTAAATCTGCAGCAGATGAAATGAATGAGTCCCCTATTAAAGGCAGTGTTTCGTCAGGATGAAACAGTTTATCTGGGCTTTACGGTGGAATCGTTGTGCTGCTCACCGTCATCATTTCACTGAAAAATGTTTTCCTCGCAGCAGCTGCAGCTCTTCGGTGTTATGAAGATGCAATCCGTAGACTCAAAACCTGTGCAGACGGAGAACTGTGTGCAACAATTGCCGTACAAGGTAGTGTTTCCTCATCACTCTGTTTCTGACTCAGTGTGTTTGCTCTGTGTGTCCTTTGTGTCCACATGACGTAAAAAACTGGATGTCACAGAATTTCCTTCAACTGAATACAAACAAAACAGAGATCCTTGTTATTAGCGGTTTCCTAATTGATAATATTACTCCTGTCACAAAGAATCTTGGAGTCTGGTTTGATGATAAGTTGTGTTTTGAACAACACACCACAAAGCTTGTGCAATCCTGTTTTTATCACCTTCGAAATATTTCTAAAACACGATCTGTGCTAACTTTTGAAGACACAGAGACCATTTTACAGGCTTTTATCTCATCACACTTGATTACTGCAACAGCCTTTTTCACCTGCCTGAACCAGAAATCCAGTCATAGACTCCAGATTGTCCAGAATTCAGCTGCCAGACTTTTAAGCAGAACCAAGAAACATGATCACATCACTCCTGTTTCAGCATCCTAACACTGGCTCCCAGTATGTTTTAGAATTGATTTTAAGATCTTACTGATTACTTTTAAGGCCCTTCATGGCCTCACTCCCTGCTACATCTCTGACCTCTTAACACCTACACACCAGTCTGTCCTCTGAGACCCTCGGGCAGGGGTCTCCTGACTGTCCTAGGGCCTCGGCTGAAAACTAAGGGGGACAGAGCGTTGGCAGTCAGGGCCCCGAGGCTCTGGAGCAACCTGCCCGAGGAAATCAGGTCGGCTGGGTCAGTGATCTCTTTTAAATCTCTTCTTAAAACAAACTTTTATCAGAGAGCCTTTCCTGATTTTACCTGAACTTTACCTTCCCTGGATCTGTCTTTTAATTGCACAGAACTATGTCATTCTCTAACATTATCATCTGTTGTTTCATGTCTGTTTTTAACTTGTCTTTGTAAAGCACTTTATAACATGCGTAGTGTAAAGTGCTCTATGAATAAAATTATTATTATTTATTAATATTATTTTACTTAACATTTTACAATAGTCTCTGTTCCAGGCAACTTTCAGACAAGGTTTTGTGCGCCGTCTTCACTCTGCAACCCAAACAACCAGACATATTCCTTCAACTTTGGCTCTTCTAACGGGACTGCATCTGTTTACTGCTGCAGCACAAACAGCTGCAACAGTCAGAATGTGCCCTGTGAGTGACGTGAGAACAACCTGTGGTCATGTTCAAGGAAGGAAGTGACTTCCTGTCAACAATGTGAACATGGGGATGATGTCTCTTGTTCTGTTTCAGACCCTGTTCCTCCAGTGAACAAAGAGCTGAAGTGCTACGTCTGTGACAACTGCAACGAGACGGTCCAGTGTAACGGGTTCCAGGACCGCTGCCTCAGTGGGACCGGTGAGTCCTCTAGCTGCATAATGCATTCAGCTTTTCTTTCTCTGTTGAATGTGGGCCGGTTTAACGGTGGTTTTGTGACCCACAGCGGCGAATGGAAACACCATCCACAAAGTCTCTGGCTGCGTCTCCAGGAACCTGTGTGAAGTCTCTGCGCTGCCTTTCCCGACGTCCAACCTGAACTTCACCCAAACACCAACATGCTGTGACACCAGTCTGTGTAATTCAGCCGGCACGTTCACGCTGAGCGCTGTTCCTCTTTTGATCGGACTCATTGTGCTTGTTGCCTTTTAGAACAAAGAGCAGTATGGAGGTAGATTAGTGCCAAAATGTTCAAACAACACTTCTTCAAATTCAAACGAAAAAATATTAATCAGAATATCAAATACAAAATTTAAACAAACAAAAAATAAAGTCAAAGACAAAATTCAAATCTTGAAATCAATTATTTGTGCAACTGCTTGTTTGTTTGCTGCTGCATTCTGTCTTTAATTATAAAGTAATGTATAATAATATATAATACAATATAGTTATAACAGTTATTCAAAGACAGATTTCTTTTGCAGTTACACAAATAATTTCATTTCAAGTTTTGAATTTTGTCTTTGACTTCATTTTTTGTAATTTAAATTTTGTATTTGATATTTTGATTAATATTTTTGTGTGTTGTTTGAACATTTTGGCACAAATCTCACTCCATAGAGCAGGGCCTTCGATTTGATTCAAACAGGAGGAGTTAGCTGATCTAATTAGTGTTGTTTATGATATATAAAATATATATACATTCTGCAGCTCAAACAGTCTTTGTGCAGAAGGACACAGTTAAAATGACAGAAATCAGAAAAAAGTTGAATTTCTCTGATCAATTATTATTTTTAAATTTGATTCAAATGAGTTTTATACATAAACACTTTTCCAAGTGACCACAAGTGTCAGGAAAAAACAGTTTTCTCCACATATTGAAGTATTGTCATGATGCAACCTTATAGATTCAATTTTGTTTTAATTAGACACATTTCTGTACTTTTTTTGTTGGAAAACATCCAACTATAAATACAAATACAAACAAATAAAAAATAAATACACAAAAGTCTTGCTTTGTGTTTGCATGTAGTCCAATATTCACTCTGCTTTGAGCTCTGGCTTTGGTCTCTATCAACCACTGAGAAAAATGTCATTAAAATGCTTTACTATGAATCAATGTAATAAAAATGATCCGGTTTGGGTAATCTCATCTAACATAGTGTAACCCCTATAAAAATACAGTCGGGTTTACTAAATGTATTTGTGTTGGTTTAATGTCAAACAGTTATTTTTTTGGTGTAAATTCATGAAGAGTATGGTTGTAGTTGCTTGGTGTGGCCACAAGGTGGCGCTTCATGTGTTCAATGAAGGAAATCTAGTCATGGCATTGCATGCTGGGAAATAGTCAAGCTAGAATGGTCCGATACTGATGCTACTACGAAATATTACAGAGCAAGGTTTTTGATGCTATCTGAAGAAGAGTACAGTTTTATTTCAGAAGAAGAGTGTCATGAATCATAAAAAGCTTTATTAGGATAGTTTGAACAGAGCACATTTTACTATATAAACCACAATGCAGCAACATATTTATGTGACACAGAAGAAAGATGGGTTAATCATTTTTATACAGAACCTTTTGAAAACTTATTATAATCTAAAAATAGTAAACTACAATCACATCTCCATGCTGCTGTTTTAGAGGAAGGTACAGAACAACGATAAGAGATGAAAACACATTCTACACATTATTCAACACATTCAATACCCAAGTTATCTCTTTTAAGGATGGTTGCTATGAACTCTTTCTCCATGAAGGTTTTTAGGTTTTTTAGTTTTAGTCGAGACTGTTTTAGAAAGGAGGTGGTTCAGCTGCTGTTGACTTGCATATCAATAAACTGAAAGGTGATTCTATTATTCTGTTCAAATATGTAGATGAAAAAATATGTGAACAGTCGTAGCCACAATGCAGAGAATGTACGTGACAGTCTTCTTCTGGGTATTGACACATTTTAAAAATCTATTCTGGGCATTGTGGCTTCGAGTGTGTGACTAGTTCTTCTCATTTGCACTCTGACTGTTGTCAGCGTCTCTCTGATATTTGTTTACGCCCCTCTCATCTGTTTTTGTCCACCATATTTATATCAATAAGGGTAGGCTCAGTAACAGAAACACCTCCAATACAATGAAAAAGGTAGATTTAAGGATTGGCAAATGATTGCATTCTGTTTTATTCACATTTCAGAGAATGCCCTAACTGTTTCTGCATCTGGGTGGTTTTAGACGGCTTTTGTGTTTGCATCTGACTGTGTAATGGCTTCCTTACATGGAGGAGTGCAAGAGTAAAAAGAGAAATGGGGACAGTTTGTGGTTTGTCTTCTGCAGCCGCTGGAGCTAAAACCTCACACACTAGGTACCTTTAGCAGTGCTGTCTTTTTTGTGTTTTGTTGGTTAAACACTTCAGCTCAGTTACACTCTTGGTTCTAATAGATGACAAGGGCAACGAGACCAAGCAGCACAGGAACAACACTCAGTGTGACCGTCACACTGCCGTCACACTGACGGCAGTGTGACGGCAGTGTGACGGTCACACTGACGGCCGAGTTACAGAAGCTGGATGCACAACATTCGATTGCAGTGATGTTAAGCTTAGGGATTAAGTCGATCGCAACACCAAGCAAAACACCTTTGATCGCCTTCTGGTTGCGAACATCACACATGTTTGCAGACATACAGCCACGGTTCACAAAGGTGTTGTCACGAAATGACTCTGTGGATGACAAAACCACTGTTTTACTAGGAGAACCATTTTTTTAATCAAAAGCAAACACTTGAGGCAGTGTGTGATCAACATTGTTTACGAGGACTCACCAGTCATATGAAAGCAGCGGTCCTCTGCTCCCACACACTGAACTGTCTGATTACAGACGGTACCAGAGCAGCTAAAACACTGCAGGCTGTTTTCTGTCATATCAGGATCTGAAACCGAACAGGAGACATGCATGAGACACAAGTTCAGAGTAACGTTAAGTTCACACCCCAGTTATTTCAGCTAAACTCCAAACATACTTACAGGATACAGTTTGACTGTTGCAGCCGTCTGTGTTGCAGCAACGAACAGCATAAGCTGCCTTCTCCCGACCAAAACTAAATGAAAATGTGTGACTGGGAACCCTGCAGACAGCGGGCGCCACACAGGTCTGGTTGATGCTCTGACTCTCCTCATTATCTAATACTGAACACAATGTACTTCATGTTAAGAGGACACATGGACTAAATGGGACAAAATTAAAGTAAATAACTTCTGGAAACAGATTAATCTTCATAATATTTTATGCATTTTTACCTTCAGTGTGAGCAATTGTTGCACACAACTGATCATCGGAGGCACACGGTTGGAGGCCTGAACTGGTCTGACACTTAAGACCTGCAGCTGCGATAAATAAATAAAGAAAGAATAAATGAACTGAGACAAACATTTGAAATGGCTCTGCTGTCACTAAACCAAAGCCTACTACAGATACTTAATGTTCCTCTCCTGATTTGTCCCTAAAATAATTTTTTTTATTGAATTAAGCATTTAATTCTAGTCAGCATTACATTTATATTATCTGCATAAACGCTGATGTAAGAGTGAGTAGAGTTACCTGTGCTGGAGAGCATCAAGAAGAGAGTGAGAGACACGATCAGCTTCATCCTGACGGCTGGAGGGGTTTATACTGAAGCTGTCTTTAAAACAAGAAGAGGAAGAAAAACATAAAATCACTGCTAGAACAGCAAAATACAGAATGTTTCATCCTACGTCGTGAAAACTGTCGAGGTTTGTGACATTTATCTTTCTTTAAGTTTCTCCAAAAACAACTCTGTCTCCTGCAAGTTAAGTTTTAAAGCAGGAAATTATGTTCCATATTTTCTGTGCAGGCAAATTAAATCACTGCCCAGATTACGTTCAGATCATATGTGTAATATTTTGGAGACAAGATATTTTAAACGGATCCTCTATGATCCCCTACAGGCTGATTTTTTAAATTATTACATTAAATCAGAAGTGAACAGAAGTGAGAGTTTAGTTTCAGATTGGACATATAAACTCTTCTACTGTTTATGTGTTGGGGAGAAAGATTTATTTTATTATCCTCTCAGCTAAAATGTTGATGATTGATTAAAAAGTTTAGTTTGAGTATATAATCAAATAAAATAATAACTCAACAATCATACAGTTGACCGTTTGCAGAAGCTCCGCCCCCTTAGTTGCTGTTGCTATGTCCATCAAGCTTCCAGGACCGTCAGCAGCCGTGGAGCGGACCGGCGCTGTTGGAGTAATACCTCCAAGAGGGAGGCTGCCCATTCACAAAATGCTACAAAGATTAAAATAAAATAAGTTGGTAAAAGCCTGTAAGCTAACTTTTTTAGCTTATAGCTCTGGTGCTACAGAGGTTGATAGTTGCTCTATCATTGATATGTAACTATAGTTACAAACACGTCATCTGTAGGCTACACTCTAGAAAACATGTAAAATAAGATGTCACTGGTGCCTAGATGGTAAATCATCCACAGCACAGACTGATGTAGCATGTGCTATAGGCTACATCTGTATTTTACTGTACTGTGACTTATTGTGAAGGTCTGAATAAATACTGAACCAGACCGAGTGGGTTGATAATGGTGATATTTATTATTACCCAGAAACAATCAGCAACTGCCATTGTTTTATAGCGAGGAGATGAAAATGATTGATCTATTAAATCGATAGTGCTAGGCTAATTCACCAGCGTTAGCATCCTTTTGACGACTTTGATAAACCTGAGGCTAACGTACATGGTCAAAACTATATATGGTTTGAAAGATAAGAAGTTATACTCTAGTTTCACACCATTCCATTAATTGGAAATATAGCATGACCATTTGTATTAGTAGTTCATGTGAAATGTTGATAATGTTAGCCAAAAGATGGCTGAAGTGAAATAATTTTACAGACGGTGTCATTAACATCAGTTTGTTTCACTAGTTCTGCACTAGTAGTGGTAAGAATACTATTTGACAGGAACCAAAAACTGTTAAATCCGGTTTGGGTTATCTCCTCTAACATAGCTAGACAATCGGTAGTTAGCTCATGTTAGCTAGCTAGCAGCTTACCTTGGAGCAGACATGTGTGTCCTTTGATCTTTCAGATATTAAGTTGGGAGAGGATTCTCCCACACTGTTTAATCCACAGCCAGCAATCCTGCTCTTGCTTTTTGAATTTTGGAAAAGGGGAAAAAACGACTACTTCTGCTGAACTCTGATGGTACCTGGTGTCAGATTTACAAATCCCGTATGCACACCGTTTCATCCTGTTGCTCAGAGCTCAAAGTTTGTCCGACCTTCTTCTCTTAGTAACGGTTGCTAAGGTATGATTAGACGAGGAGCGTTCGGGGGAGGAGTTTTGCAAACGGTCAATTATGAATGATCGCCAACTGCGCGGTGCCTCGCACGGGGCACCAATGTGTTTTAGATAGATAGATAGATAGATAGATAGATAGATAGATAGATAGATAGATGTCTGTGTTCTGTGCCAGAGCTCGCTGGGGCCCGGTGAGGGTCGTCCTCCTGCAGAGCGGAGAGGGAGGTCTGGGCCTCACGCTGAGGGGGGACAGCCCAGTCCTGGTGGCCGGAGTGGTACCTGGAGGCTGTGCAGCGGTCAGAACACACACACACACACACACACACACACACACATTCTTGCACTTCTATCTTTGCGGGGGCCCTCATTGGAATAGTGGATTTTTCATTAGTTTTAGTTTTAATTGGGTTGTAAATATTTGTTTTCAAATTCACTTAGTTTTAATGAGTTTTTAGTGAGTGTTTTTAGTGAGTTTATAGTCTGTTGATACTTGTGGTAGTATAGTTTGTCAAAAAGTAGCGAAAAAACACCATATTATGGGATGGCCAAAAATGACCCCATCAAAAAAAAGTCATACTATAGCATGTTGATTTTTGTCAGGAATGGTTCATTTTTAAAATACTTCAAAATGCTTAAAATTGGTCAATTATAGTCTGTTGATACATATTAGAGCATAATATAACCAGAAAAGACAGAAAAACACCATATTATGGGATGTCCAAAAATGATACCCTCTAAAAAAAAAAGTCATACTATAACATGTCGATTTTTGTTTCTTCCCTCATTGAAATTGTGGGTTTTTCATTAGTTTTTTTGTTTTAATTGGGTTGTGAATTTTTGTTTTCATATTCAGTTAGTTTTAATGAGTTTTTAGAGTGAGTTTGCTAGATTTAATTAGTTTTTATTAGTTGTAGTTTTTTGTAATGGGGTATTTGTTGGGTGGGAGATTAAAAGAGGTCACAGTAAATTTTGCCTTTATTTCCTTTGTCTGATCCATCTTCATTATGGATGAAAAAAGACGAAAACGAAGGACATTTTCACTATAATTGTAGTTAGTTTTACTTAGTTTTGTAATCACACAATACAGTTTCAGTTAGTTATATATATATTTTTTAACTCTCATTTTTATTTCAGTTCACAAAAATGTTTTTTCAATTCTAGTTTTCATTATTTCGTTTCGTTTTTTGTTAATTATAATAACTTTCTCTGATCCTTCATGACATAAAAACTGGTGGAGCAAAGAGGCCAACGCTGCTCCTGGATATAAAATGACCCAAAAAAAAGACGTAAAATGACCAAAAAAGACGTAAAATGTCAAAAAAAGACGTAAAATGTCAAAAAAAACCCACAAAAGATGCGAAACAACCAAAAATAAGACATGTAAAATGACTAAAAAAGACGTAAAATGACCCAAAAAAAAAGACGTAAAATGTCGAAAAAACCCCACAAAAGACAAAAAAGAGACGTAAAAACACTAAACTATGATAACCTTGCTCCCGAGCCCCTTAAACTAACATGAACCTGATATAACCTTTGACCCTAAAACAAAGTCTGAAATCTCAAAAAAGCTTTTAAAGAAGTGTAATGTCCTCACTTTGTCGGTTGAAAACGTGTTCTGGTCCTCACTATGTAGGAAGTACTGGTACTGTGTGTAGCAGGGTCTCTGGGGATCTCGTGGTCTGAGGTTTCTGTTTGGTGCCAGCAGGAACCTCAGTGATCTTTGTTGGTTCAGACATGAAATCCAGCTGAAAACCTGTTTAAAGTGAAGTTAATGAAATCTGCTGCTGGCTGTTTAATCATTAGTTTTAACTTTCAATCTGGAAACATTGAGCCTCTTGTTGAATCCACTTTATTACAGTTTGTGTCATTATTGTTTCTGACCACAAGAGGGCGTCACAGAGACACCAAACACATCAAACACATACAGGATCATCTCAATACATCAATAGGATGAAAAGTCCATTTCAGTGGTTCAACTCAACCAAATATTGAGTCATATAGACGACAGACTGTTCAGAGGAAACATTTACATATTAAACACTTTTTAAAATTGGTCTTTAGGAATATTAATTTTTTGAGGCAGTGAATTTTATGTCTTCATTAAATGTAAGCCATGATCATTATAATTAGAAGAAATTAAATAAATGAAGACATGAAATGTTTCATTCTGTGTGTAATGGATCTATAGAATGTGTTATTGAATTACTGACATAAATACACTTTTCTATCATATTCTCATTTATTAAGATGTCCCAAAAAAGTTGGGACACTGTCTAAAACATAAATACAATTTAATTCCATTATTCTCTGATCCTTCGTTGCATAAAAACTGGTGGAGCAAAGAGACCAATGCTGCTCCTGGACGTAGAATGACCAAAAAAAGAAGTAAAATGACCAAAAAAAGAAGTAAAATGACCAAAAAAAGAGACGTCACAATCAGTATGTGCAGAGTGTTTACAGTGTAACATCAGAGGATCAGATCACTAGATGAACACCTGTCCAGGTGAGTGTACCTGATGGTGGGCGTGTCTGTGTGTCCAGGAGGCGGGGCTTAGGGAGGGGGACTACATCGTGGCGGTGGACGGTCTGGACTGTAAGTGGTCCAAACACGGAGAGGTGGTCGACCTGCTGAGGAGAGACGGAGGGGCGGAGCTTAGCGTGGTCACTCTGCACTCACACGACACACAGGTCAGTACGGGGTGTGTGCGTGTGTGTGTGTGTGTAGTCACCAACACTACCTGTGTGTGTGTCCTCAGGTGGAGAGGCGGAGCCTCATGGTTTCCCACGGCGACAAGGAGAACACACGGCAGCGTCTGGTGGGCGGAGCTAAAGGCCAGAGCTCCGCCTCCCTGCTGAACTGGAACAGGAAGAAGAAAAGGGAAGGAGGCGGAGCCACCAAGAGACGAGGGGGGGCCACCTTCAGTCTGTCCTTTGGGACCATCAGAGACCCTGAGGACATGTACTGATCCAGGACCAGGACTGAACCAGGACCAGGACTGATCCAGGACCAGGACTGATCCAGGGCTGAGGAGGACCATGTACTGACCCGGGACAGGACTCAGGGACCCAGCAGTGACTGGTGGTCCTGACTGACGGCTGCAGCAGGAACCTGATCAGGGATCAGACGGTCCGATCAGGATCATCCAGAGAAACCTGCTGCCGTCCTGATCAGTCCTGATCAGTCCTGATCAGTCCTGGATCTGGATCAGTCCTGATCAGTCCTGATCAGTCCTGGACTCTAACAGGAGACTCTGAAGACCTGCTGCAGACTGAAGAAACCAGCTCAGAGTCCCGTCTTGTGGTCCAGTTTTAACCCGTTAAAGGAGGAAATCATTTCCACATTTCTACCATTAAACCTGTTGGGAGCTGTTGTGTTATTCTACCATTAAAGGTGGAAAGAGGATACGTGGTTTTGTAGTATTTGTAGTTTTTTCCACCTATTTTTAGCACCTATGTTTATATGTCTGGTGCAACTAAATTTGTTTGGACAAATATAATGATAACAACAAAAATATCTGATAAGAGTTTAATTTAAGAGCTGATATCTAGACATTTAACATGGTTTTATTGATAATAACCAACATCATTATTAAATCATTATCAAGATTATCATTATTTTTGGTCATTTTGTGTCTTTTCCGATCATTTTACGTCTATTTTTGGTCAATTTGTTTCTAGTTTGATAATTTTGTGTCATTTTTTAGTCATTTTTACATATATTTTTGGTCCTTTTGTCTTTTTTGGTCATTTTGTATCATTTTTACATCTATTTTTGGTCCATTTGTTTTCTTTTTGGTCATTTTTATGTCTTTTAGGTCAATTTGTGTCTTTATTGGTAATTTTTATGTCTATTTTTGGTAATTTTGTATCGTTTTTAGTCATTTCTGCATCTATTTTTGATCATTTTGTGTCTTTTTTTAGTATTTTTTACATCTACAGTCATGGAAACATTCTTGATAATAACCATAATCACGATCAATAAAACCATGTTAAATGTCTAGATATCAGCTCTTAAATTAAACTCTTATCAGATATTGTTGTTGTTATCATTATATTTGTCCAAACAAATGAACCTTTAGTTGAACCAGACATTAAAATGAACCAGAAACTGAAGAAAACAAGGAGGTCTGATCATTATTTTCCATGATGTTTCCTGATGATTCTCTGTGTATCAGCTGTAAATATTTAGTAGATATGAAGGAAAACAAAGTAAAATCTTCTGAAAACATTCATGTAAACAGAAGAGTTCCATATTTCACGTGTTTAATCATGTGTTGATACTTTAATAACAATCAGCAGATATTAATGTTAGTGTTGTTGTTTAGATGATTGAATCACTGATGTTTTCTAGTTTTGGTGTTTTAATGAACTGTGAATATTGAATGTTAATAATGTAGCTGTGACTTTTCAGTTTTTGTGTATTTGAAATGTGACATGTTGTTTATTTTGTCCTCGTGGGTCCAGCCAGTGTCCCGTCCTGTTTATATTTTATCTCATTTTATCGTTTTACAGGTTTTTCTTTTGTTTGCCATTAAAAGCTGAATTACTTTTATTACAAATATTAACCACGAAATAAAAGTTGAAATCTGTAAAGTGATAAATTGGGACATTATATAAATATTCAGTGTTATTGAATTGCGTAATGTTCTTAAATGTTAAACAGTGAATTCTATATAAAAATAAAAATAAATACACATCATACTGCTGAATGTAAAATTAGTGAAACTTTGTTTTTTTTTTTACAGTAAAACTTCATATTTAATGTAAAAATCATTACATCATCAAATCTACATCATGACATCATCAAATCATTACATTGTGACATCATCAAATCATGACATCAACAAATCATTTCATCTTCAAATCATGACATCATCAAATCATTACATCATCAAATCATTACATTGTGACATCAATCATTATGACATCATCAAATAATGAAATCATTACTTTGTGACATCATGAAATCATGACATCAAATCATTACATTGTGACATCATGAAATCATGACATCATCAAATCATTACATTGTGACATCATCAACTCATTACATCATCAAATCATTACATTGTGACATCATCAAATCATTACATTGTGACATCATCAAATCATTACATCATCATGATGCCAAAGGTGACTGACAATTCCAAAGATCAGAACAACTCTGAGGAGACAACACGCTGTGTTTCTCTTTTTAGTTTGCAGGTTTGTGCGTTATTATTTGTGTAACTAAAGTTCAATGTCCTGTTATTCCCTGTTATGTTCCACTTTTGATATCAGAGCACACTTGGGAGGTCAGATTCCTATTCTGATGTTATCGTATCAACCAGAGCATCCACTTCAGCATTAACTGCTTCTACTACATCTGCAAAGTAGAAAGAGAACACAAGGCGTTGTCTCCTCACAGTTGTTCTGATCTTTGGATTTGTCACCTTTGGAATCTGTATCTTTTATCACAGAGGGATTGTTTGTGTCTGCACAGCTTCAGGTTCCTGCTGCTTTTACTTTGAAAATCATTTCCTTCTGTAGCTGCAGTTTCTTCCCAATATTGAGAGTGTTTCTAAGTCTGTGAAGAAAAACGTAGACAGCCGGTTGATGAATCAAAGCCTTTAGTGTCGTGCAGCATTCTGCCTGTATATGAACCAGTTAAACATCTTCACCATGACGTGGTGCTGTCATTGTTTTCAGCACAACCTCACCTATATCACCTGATTATTATCTCTTTCATTTTCACTTTCCCATATGTAGACGTTCAGGAAGAACTCAGGACGCTCAAAGTGAAGTCGGATCAATGATAGGTATTATGGTTTTGTCAGAAATGCTTTCTGTTCGAGGCCAGAAATTCCAGCCTGCCCACCTCTGGCTGCTGTCACTCTGCCAGAAGATTCCACAGCTGTTAATTCTGTTGATTGCTCTGCTCTGATTGGTCGACACCAACGCTTTGATGCTTTGATGTGATTACAGTTACAGATACACAACCAGGCGACTTTATGTGATTTTACTTACACACACACACAAATGCGCGCGTAATCGTGCACACTCCTCCAGATACACGTTTCACACACACACACATGTTGAGGTTAAAGGTCATAGGTTGCTGTATAAATAAATACTTGTAAAGGAATGCTTGCTGTAGGTGTGCTCCCTGTATATTATATAGTATCATAACATTACTAGTATTAATTGTTATAAATCTGAATAATCTCATCATAGTGTACACACACTGGCAGTAGTGGCCCTTTCACTATTTGCCCAGAGGACATTTTCTACTTTATGCTGCTGTTTCTGACTGACCTGACCTGTTTTCTTTGTTCTCCTCCAACAGATTTATGTGAATAAAACATGATTTTATTAAGACTAGAGACTAAACATACACGTAGAATAACATAAAGAGAGCATCAGAGCAGAAGAGAAGATGAATATGTGGTGAATACAAACAGCTCAGTGATATTGTGTCTCAGTGAGAACCAGGATGGAATAATATTCAACACGCTTCGTGCTCTGACTGTTCTGTTGTGTTTAAAGGCAACCAATCAGAATAAAGAAACCAGCATGAAGTCAAATCAGAAAACAAAGTGAAACAGAAAGAACACATTAAACTACCATCACTAGAATAAAAAGAATGTAGAAACAAAACTAGAAAATTTCTTCTGGGAAAATTCTGAAAAGGCCACAGGGGCTACTGCCGGTGTGTGTACACTATGATGAGATTCTTCAGAGATTTCAAACTATGCCCTTTAACCTCAAAATGTGTGTGTGTAATTAAAATCACATATGATCCGACTTCACTTTGAGCGTCCTGAGTTCTTCCTGAACGTCTACATATGTTTTTTCTAAGAAAAATAAAAAATAGCTTTGTTAGAGCGATCTAAAAAAACTGTTACATCTCCCTTTTTCAGAAATCTTCCTGCGTTTTTAATATGGGAGCCAATGAGGCTGTTGGTGGTGTTGGTGGATCATCTGTGCGTCCTACGCCCAAACTATAACTCTGACAGCTTTACCAGAGGATTGTGAGGGAGAAGACTAATTTTCCTACGTTTCTATGTATAAATTATTTCCGTAGAGTGGAATTTGCGGCCTGGAGCGCAGTTTTCAAATTCATTTTTTGACAGTTTTTTCTCTCCCTCTACACTCTGGTGATGATGTCACACACTCTGACACGAACATTCCGTGCAATACACACCCATTATAATCTCAGAATTTCTCCAAAAATGGTCATGGTCATTGAACAGGGATTGATAAAAAACTATATGACCTATCGAAACGTGGATTAATACACCGATACACAAGACTTGTGTCTACTGTTTAAAGTTTAAATGGAGTCTCTAGGTGAAATTATGCCGGAGGAGTAGACGTTTAAAAATCTCCAATTATTGTTCTTTTTTCCTCATTTTTTTTCAGCCGTCCCATTCACTTCAATGCAAAATTTTGGGCAGCTTTTCGCGAAAAATTCGTATTCTGTAGAGAAAAGTAATAGCACACTGATCCCGATCAAACCGCACGTTTTAACGTATAATTTGTCCTGACGAAATTGCGTCCGGAAGAGGAAGAAGAAGAAATCCACAGTATAACAGTAGTGCAGCACTGGTCCCTACAGATATTTCTGGATGGGACCAGTGCTGGGGAGATTGCCCCGAGGCCCTAGTAAAGCATCAAAGTACAAGATCTGATGAATCTAGTGAACCAAACGTCCTGAAACCAGAAGTTCAGCTGAATATTAAATGGGCTCTGAGTTGTTAGAGAAATGCATTGAGGAAACCTTTAACATTAAATGATCTGACTCCAACAGTAAATCCTCTTTCCATTTCTCTGTGCAGATGGTTTGATGGGGAATGATGAGCAGGAGACGTCCAAGTTCTTAGTTTTTATATTTTATTACAATACGTCAAGAAATGTGCATTTTACAGAGATCTCTGGGTTCAAACATCTCGTCCCTGATTGACATGATTAAGGCGGATCAGTTCATGAGGTCTGACCCTCTTCTGTCCCTCCAACCCTTTTTATAACCTGACAGATTTTGCTAAAAAATGAAGGTAGATTTCTTCCAGGAAGTGCCGCCCTCCTGATCCGCTGATTGGTCAGTTTTAATTAATATAAAGACATGTCATGTCACCGGGCAGAGAAGATAGTTCCCTCCTCTCCCCAGCACACTGTGTCCTTCACCTGTTCCCCAACATTCAACAACCCTCCTGCCTTGTTATGACGTACAGAGATATTAGTGGAGACACAGATGTTGCTGTGTGCACATAGAATACAATTCATACAATATATTTATTTATGATGATAGAATCTGACTAAGTTTACGCAGTTGGGATAAATGTATTTAGTTTTGATGTCTCTAGAGTAATCATAGTTTTAAAACAATATTAGCACATGATCATTGTGTCAAAAGCATTTTACATGATTAATATATAAATGCACAGAGAGGTTACACACACACACACACACACACACACACACACACACACACACACACACACACAGTTAGTGACCTTCGTCCACGGATAGTGACCCCCATGAACAGAGACAGAAAACAGATTATTTATAACAGAGTGTAAAGCTGAGACTAGAGACCTGGAGAATTCAGAGACTAGAGACCTGGAGCATTCAGACTAGAGACCTGGAGCATCCAGACTAGAGACCTGGAGCATTCAGAGACTAGAGACCTGGAGCATCCAGACTAGAGACCTGGAGCATTCAGACTAGAGACCTGGAGCATTCAGACTAGAGACCTGGAGCATTCAGACTAGAGACCTGGAGCATTCAGACTAGAGACCTGGAGCATCCAGACTAGAGACCTGGAGCATTCAGAGACTAGAGACCTGGAGCATCCAGACTAGAGACCTGGAGCATTCAGACTAGAGACCTGGAGCATCCAGACTAGAGACCTGGAGCATTCAGACTAGAGACCTGGAGCATTCAGAGACTAGAGACCTGGAGCATCCAGACTAGAGACCTGGAGCATTCAGACTAGAGACCTGGGGCATTCAGACTAGAGACCTGTATCATCCAGACTAGAGACCTGGAGCATTCAGACTAGAGACCTGGAGCATTCAGACTAGAGACCTGTATCATCCAGACTAGAGACCTGGAGCATTCAGACTAGAGACCTGGATCATCCAGACTAGAGACCTGGAGCATCCAGACTAGAGACCTGGAGCATTCAGACTAGAGACCTGGGGCATTCAGACTAGAGACCTGGAGCATTCAGACTAGAGACCTGGAGCATCCAGACTAGAGACCTGGAGCATTCAGACTAGAGACCTGGAGCATTCAGACTAGAGACCTGGAGCATCCAGACTAGAGACCTGGAGCATTCAGACTAGAGACCTGGAGCATTCAGAGACTAGAGACCTGGAGCATCCAGACTAGAGACCTGGAGCATTCAGACTAGAGACCTGGAGCATCCAGACTAGAGACCTGGAGCATTCAGACTAGAGACCTGGAGCATTCAGAGACTAGAGACCTGGAGCATCCAGACTAGAGACCTGGAGCATTCAGACTAGAGACCTGGGGCATTCAGACTAGAGACCTGTATCATCCAGACTAGAGACCTGGAGCATTCAGACTAGAGACCTGGAGCATTCAGACTAGAGACCTGTATCATCCAGACTAGAGACCTGGAGCATTCAGACTAGAGACCTGGAGCATTCAGACTAGAGACCTGGATCATCCAGACTAGAGACCTGGAGCATCCAGACTAGAGACCTGGAGCATTCAGACTAGAGACCTGGGGCATTCAGACTAGAGACCTGGAGCATTCAGACTAGAGACCTGGAGCATCCAGACTAGAGACCTGGAGCATTCAGACTAGAGACCTGGAGCATTCAGACTAGAGACCTGGAGCATTCAGAGACTAGAGACCTGGAGCATCCAGACTAGAGACCTGGAGCATTCAGACTAGAGACCTGAAGCATTCAGACTAGAGACCTGGAGCATTTTTCTTCTTCTCAAGTGGTAATAAATGGTTAAATTTAGCACCAAATTTGTGGCACAAATGGAATCGACCCAATAAAAATGCTGCAACAACTTGTGGGACAGGACTGAGCCTGAGAACGGACTTCAGAAACAGACACGTTTGAGACGAGTAGTTGAAAGAAAATGATGATTTCAGAGTGAAATATTCACGATGAGCTCATGTTGCACGTAAATTTACCCCAAAAGAGACATAAAATTCCAAAAAAGACACAAAATTACCCTAAAAAAGCATGAGAAAACCATCTTATCTCCTCTGCCACTCCCTTACAGACGGTTTAGAGCGTGAGTCAGCGTATTCTCTCTTCTATGGCTCTTCGTTCCCATTCAACCCTTCACAGCCTGGGCTTGATGCTTGTATCTCTTTAGTAGTTGGAAGTCATAGGAACTCTTTATTAGCACAGTCAATGTTAAAGTTAAGCTCTTAACTAAAATATGTTTTTTACAACAAAAACAATCCATCACTGTCATGGACATCATATACAATACTTACAATAAAATCAATAACATCTCACTGCAGCTTGAATCTTTAAATGTTGGTCAAGAATATGAGTTTCTTCTCCATCTGAACAAACTGATCATTGACCTGCTGTCTCCCCCTAAATATCCTCTGGACCTTTACTTTCCTGTAAATGTTGTGAGTTCTTCCTTCATCTTCATAAACTGATCAGTGACCTTCTGACAGCGATCAGCTGACTGGATGATGGCTTCTGTTAGCTTTTCGTCTTCTTCAGGGGTCGCAGTGACTCTAATCACGCTCACAATGAGCTTTAACATATCATTGATCAAAGTCATCAATATAACAGTTACATCCAGAGCTTCTCTACTCATTTCTGCCAGCTGAGACACTCGTGTTAGAATCAACTGAAAGTCCTCCAGATGTTCTAGAGTGCATTCTGCCTGAAGTTTAGATGATATTTGCTCCAGCTTTTCACACACTGTCTTTATTTCCTGCAGAATGTTCTTCAGAGGTTCAACAATCCCCATGAACTCTCTCCCCAGCTCTTTTACTTTCTTTGCACTTCCGTTCTCTTTCATTGTTTTAGTTATGTTTGCATTAACAACAGCAGCAGCACCTCCTGCTGCTCCTATTAAACTCAGCCCCCCAGTGAATGGAGCTGCAAAGATCATGAGCCCTGCTCCTATAGCTCCAAGTGTTCTGTCTCTATATGTTGTCTTCTGCATCTTTCTTACTTCCTCAGCGATCTCCTGTAACTCTCCTGCGATCTCTCTCATCCTGGGTTCTTTGCTGTTAAACTCTCTGATGAAAGAAGCTGCATTCTCACAGAGTTTGTTCATCAGATCAGAAAGGTCAGGAGGCCGGTCTATGCTCCATCTTCTTCTTGGTGCTGAGGCCATTTTGAACAGTTCCCTGTTGACTGGATGTGTTGAACAGTTCACTGTGGACTGGATGTGTTGAACAGTTCCCTGAGGACTGAATGTGTTGAACAGTTCCCTGTGGACTGGATGTGTTGAACAGTTCCCTGTGGACTGGATGTGTTGAACAGTTCCCTGTGGACTGGATGTGTTGAACAGTTCCCTGTTGACTGAATGTGTTGAACAGTTCCCTGTTGACTGGATGTGTTGAACAGTTCCCTGTAGACTGGATGTGTTGAACAGTTCCCTGTGGACTGGATGTGTTGAACAGTTCCCTGAGGACTGAATGTGTTGAACAGTTCCCTGTTGACTGGATGTGTTGAACAGTTCCCTGTAGACTGGATGTGTTGAACAGTTCCCTGTTGACTGGATGTGTTGAACAGTTCCCTGTGGACTGGATGTGTTGAACAGTTCCCTGTTGACTGGATGTGTTGAACAGTTCCCTGTAGACTGGATGTGTTGAACAGTTCCCTGTGGACTGGATGTGTTGAACAGTTCCCTGAGGACTGAATGTGTTGAACAGTTCCCTGTTGACTGGATGTGTTGAACAGTTCCCTGTAGACTGGATGTGTTGAACAGTTCCCTGTTGACTGGATGTGTTGAACAGTTCCCTGTGGACTGGATGTGTTGAACAGTTCCCTGTAGACTGGATGTGTTGAACAGTTCCCTGTAGACTGGATGTGTTGAACAGTTCCCTGTAGACTGGATGTGTTGAACAGTTCCCTGTGGACTGGATGTGTTGAACAGTTCCCTGTGGACTGGATGTGTTTAACAGTTCCCTGTAGACTGGATGTGTTGAACAGTTCCCTGTGGACTGGATGTGTTGAACAGTTCCCTGTGGACTGGATGTGTTTAACAGTTCCCTGTGGACTGGATGTGTTGAACAGTTCCCCGTGGACTGGATGTGTTGAACAGTTCCCTGTAGACTGGATGTGTTGAACAGTTCCCTGTGGACTGGATGTGTTGAACAGTTCCTGTGTGATTAAAGTGTGATGAGCTGATCAGAGGCTCTGTGGAAACAGGAAGAGATCAGAATCACTAAATGTTGTTATTCTCTCTGTTTACATGGACAAATGTTTCATTCTGAGAGGAAATATAGAATATCAGCTGTGGACTGTGAGAATACACTCTCAATATTTCTGGAAGAAACTGCAGCTACAGGAGTTAGGAAGCCAAAGGACGAAAGTTAGAATATGAAATGTTAAAGTTAGGTTGTTTCACATGCTGGTTCGTCATTATTCTGTCAGACAATTGTTGCGTTATTACGATTACACTGCAAAAACCAACTGACAAAAAATGAGAAATAAATAACTAGAATGACTTGGAAACAAGTCAAATTATCTGCCAGTGCAGTAAGTAAATGTTTCTTTGCAAGAATTCTTTAATTAAGTAAAAAAATATCTCGGCACTGGAAAAAACAATGATGTCATAAAATAAGTCCAGAAATACTTATTTCGAGCAATTGTGGCTTGAAAAGCCCGACTGTTGTAACATTAAAATAAGCCAGAAATACTTGAAACTAGCACGTTTTTTTCCTCATTCCAGTATCTGTGGGTAGATACTGGTGGTAGAAAATACTTTTGAAATATCATTTAAACTTCATGCAACTAAAACTCTCAACTGGAGCCAATATTTGAGGTAAAAACTCACAATATTCAACAGTTGAATAGATTGAAAAGCATGAAAAAGCTCACAATGTCAATCCTAAAAACAAGTCTTTATACAGGACTGAAATCCCTGTGAAGAGGTTATTCACTCATTTTGTTACAAAAAGACACATGTTGTTAAAATAAGCACATGAAGATATGGTCAGTAGGTGAATTATACTAAAACAAGATAAATCAGATACTATTGATAGATAGAAGAAGAAATTACTTGGTGAGCTTGATGTTTTTCTGCAGTGTTGTTCCCTCCTGCAGCAGGAAGTCGGCTGTGGACTCGTCTTCCTCTTCGTCTTCCTCTTCGTCTTCCTCTTCGTCTTCCTCTTCGTCTTCCTCGTGGCCTTCACGGCTCTTCAGCGTGTAAAGTTCCAGCAGACACAGAAACATTTGTCTCTGGAAGCTGCTTCACATGATGAGTTCCACCTTGTTAAAGACGTTTCAGTGTGTTGGAGACGTTTCTCACATGTTTCTGTTTGTGTGTGAGCAGCACGGAGCGTCCTCTCAGCTTCAGGGCTTTCTGAGAAATCACATGATCACAGCAGCCAATCACACAGCAGCAGCTACACACACACACACACACACACACACACACACACACACACTCCCCCCGCCCCTACAACTCCGTCAACTCTGATCCAAAGTTAACTTTCCTTTTTTAAAGAAAGTTATTATCTAGAGGTTTTTGGAGTTAAAGGAGCAGATAGGCCGATAATAATCATTTTAATAAACTCCTAGAACTGTTTGGGTTAATCTAAGACTATAATTGTAAACTGACATTTGTTTCATTATAAATGTCATCTCACAATACCAAAGATGATTTTACTCCTGACATGTTGTTGATGCTTCTGACATTCTGGAGACTGTGGAAGGAGTTTGGAAGTTATGAAAAGCTTGATGCTTTGCTGCTTGCTTTCTAGCATCTAACAGAGCAGGAGATGCTAACGCTAACTACCTATGCTAACAAAACGATGACTGGCTCCTTATAAAAGACCCTCACTGGAGCAGTCACAAGCTGAGATAACATGACGCAACTAACAGCGAGCCGGAGATCAACCAGTCTACAGCAGGGCTCTCTAACTCTAATTACCTGGGGCCGCTGGAGGCAGGATGAAAATGACCAATAAAACACACAAAATTACTAAAAAAAAGACAAAAAATTATTTTAAAAAAAGACACAAAATTACTTAAAAAAGACACAAAATGACAGAAAAAAACTAAATTACTCAAAAAAGACAAAATTATTTTAAAAAAAGACACAAAATTATTTTAAAAAGACACAAAATTATTTTAAAAAGACACAAACTGACAGAAAAAAACTAAATTACTTAAAAAAGACAAAATTACTAAAAAAGGCACAAAATGACCAGAAAAAGACACAAAATGAACAAAAAAGGACATAAAGAGACACAAAATGAGAATCCATGTGGGAGTGTCCCAATGCATCATGGGACTTTTCCAGAACTTATAAATCATGGTGAAGACGACTATAGCGGAGGAGCTCAGATATAACAGCTATAAGCTCTCAGATACTTTATGAATTTCATTAGGGCCTCGGGGCGATCTCCCCAGCACTGGTCCCATACAGCAATATCTGTAGGGACCAGTGCTGCACTACTGTTATACTGTGGATTTCTTCTTATTCCTCTTCCGGACGGAATTTCGTCCCGCTCCTAGTTCTACAACTTGAAGAGTTGCAGGACAAATTATATATCAAAACGTGCGGTCGGTGTGCTATTACTTTTCTCTACAGAATACGAATTTTTCACGACGTAAGTCGCGAAAAACTGCTCAAAATTTTACATTGAAATGAATGGGACGGCCGACAAAAAATGAGCGAAAAAGAACAATAATTGGATAAAAAATAAATTTTAAAACTGCGCTCCAGGCCGCAAATTCCACTCTACAGAGATAATTTATACATAGAAACGTAGGAAAATTAGTCTTCTCACTCACAATCCTCTGGTAAAGCTGTCAGAGTTATAGTTTGGGCGTAGGACGCACAGATGATCCACCAACACCACCAACAGCTTCATTGGCTCCCATATTAAAAACGCAGGAAGATTTCGAAAAAGGGAAGATGGAACAGTTTTTTTAGATCGCTCTAATAAAGCTATTTTTTAAATTTTTCTTTAAAAAAATCATATGTAGACGTTCAGGAAGAACTCGGGACGCTCAAAGTGAAGTCGGATCAATGATTGGTATTATGGTTTTGCCAAAAATGCTTTCTGTTCGAGGCCAGAAATTCCACCTGTCAATGTTCCAGGACATTAGCAGGTGTCAGTTAATTCTGTTGATTGCTTTGATCTGATTGCTTTGATCTTTGATGTGATTACAGTTACAGATACACACACACACACACACATGCGCGAAACACGCACACTCCTCACACATGCGCACACACACACACACACACACACACACATACACACACACATCTCTGATGAATCTCATAGTGTTCATCATTACATTGTGACATCATCAAATCATTACATCATCAAATTATTACATTGTGACATCATCAATCATTCCATCATCAAATCATTACATTGTGACATCATCAAATCATTACATTGTGACATCATCAAATCATGACATCATCAAATCATTACATTGTGACATCATCAAATCATTACATTGTGACATCATCAAATCATTACATTGTGACATCATCAATCATTCCATCATCAAATCATTACATTGTGACATCATCAATCATTCCATCATCAAATCATTACATTGTGACATCATCAATCATTCCATCATCAAATCATTACATTGTGACATCATCAAATCATGACATCATCAAATCATTACATTGTGACATCATCAAATCATTACATTGTGACATCATCAAATCATTACATCATCAAATCATTGCATTGTGACATCATCAAATCATTACATCATCAAATCATTACATCATCAAATCATTACATTGTGATATCATCAAATCATTACATCATCAAATCATTACATCATCATGATGCCAAAGGTGACAGACAATTCCAAAGATCAGAACAACTCTGAGGAGACAACACCTTGTGTTTCTCTTTTTACTTCACAGGTTTGTGCGTTATTATTTGTGTAACTAAAGTTCTCTCTAGGTCGTCCTCAGACGAGCCTTCCATCTTTGCTTCCAGTCATCCCGATTCTCCATACATCTGGCCAGTTCGTCGGTACTTTGTGCTCCTGCATCGTCCTTGAGTACGTCCACATATGTTGGTGTGGGACGTCCCACAGACCGGCGCCCGTGTGTTGGTTCCCACAGCACCAGTTTGCTGGCCGACAGTTCTTGGTGCCTTTGGCAGTGTCCTGCTAGTCTCATTCTCCTGGCTGTTATTTTCTGGCTCAACCTTGGAATGCCCTCATATAGAGTCTTGTTGGTAACATGTGTACCCTTACTGATGTTTAATACTGCACGCAGCACTCTGGTGTAGCACCCGTCTAGGGACTTCTGCAAGGTTGGCTTCAGGGTCCAGCATTCACTGCCATATAGAAGAACAGACTCCACAGTTGCACAGAAGAAGCTAAGTTTGATTTTACGGGGGAGGTTGGAGTTCCATACACCGCTCATGCCATTCAGGGCCCTCCATGCAAGTGCCTTCCTCACTTTCAGGTCTTGCTCTGTTGAATTGACCCATGAGCCCAGGTACTTGAAGTCTTTGACCTAGAGTCTTTAACTAGAGACCTGGAGCATTCAGACTAGAGACCTGGAGCATTCAGACTAGAGACCTGGATCATCCAGACTAGAGACCTGGAGCATTCAGAGACTAGAGACCTGGAGCATCCAGAGGATGGATGCTGACTCACTAGACTCTCAATAAGCAGCAACACAACACAAGATCTGACACACAATCACACAAAATACACAAATCTACTAAATGTGAAAAGTTTCTGAAAGCAGATCACAGCAGGATTTTTCTGGAGTTTGTGGCCATTTCTAACAATCCTGAAATGGTGAACAGTGATTCCAACTGGCACCAAATGTGCAGCTAAAGGAAGCAACCAACAGTTGATCTAAGAGTCACAGCTGAGTGGGAGTGGCACCACGTACTTCCCTTTTACACTCTGAGTGTGAAATGACTGAGTTACACATCAGATATATGAGGAACTTGAGTTGAGCCACAGTGAAAAGGGCCAACAGGAACTCAGTTGGTGTTAAACTCACACTACAGAGATTTTTCATAAATGATGTTTAGTTTGACATGAAAAGAGGAGGGAGGGACAGCAAACACTGAACCAAAGGGCTGCAAACCTTCATCTGGTCTGCTCTCTGGGTTAAAGGTCAAATCTCTCTGTTTTTAAAGAGACAACGCATTAAAAGATGAATGAGAGATGTGCAGTGACGATAAACGAGTCCACACACAACACAAGACTCACTTTTCAGTTAGAATCCATCCATCCGTTATCTGTAACCACATAACACAGAGAGACACTACCATTCACGCTCTCATTGACTCCTACGGGACATTTAGAGTCACCAGGTAAACCTAAGCTGCATGTGTTTGGACTGTGGGAGGAGAGAACCCTCGCTGACACGAGGAGAACATGCAGAACACAACAGAACCAGAACCAAGAAAGAAAACAAGGTGTCAAGGTTTTGGTTTTATAATAATAATAACTTTATTTCTATAGCACCTTTTAATAACACCAGTTTACAAAGTGCTTGGACAGAGAGAGTTAATCACAAGGAGAATGATGTCATAAGGCTAAAAACTATTCTTACATTAAAATAAAAACAATCAGAGACAGAGCAGGAACAACCACAAGACATTCTCACAGACAGAAAATAAAAGGGAGAAGGAGGAAAAGAGTAAAAAGGAGTGGTGAGATAGACGCATTACATAAAATCAAGTCTATAAAAGTGTTTTAAGAAGTGATTCAACAGAAGTTAGTGGCTCTGAGCTGGTTCCAGAGTCTCCAGGGTCTCTGGTGGAGAAAGCCCGCTCCCCTTTGGTTTTTAGTTCAGACTTTGGATGTTCAGAAGGAGCCGAGGATCTGAGGACGCGGGTCGGCTCGTATGGAGTTGTTGGGATCGTACCACAGGTGAATCTTTGGTTCATTTGTGGATTAAATGAAACAACTTTCTGAGTCAACTCACAAAATGGCAGGTCACCGCCATTTTCTCTCAAGAACTTCCCTTCCCAGAATGCTTTGCATTTTACGACACCTTCCAGGTCACCTCATTGGTCAAGGCACCTTGGACACTGCAGGAGGTCCACTGGTCTGCTATAAGGGAGCCAGTCCTCCCTCCCTTCTCTCTCTTTCTCCACCGCTCCCCAGAGCAGCAACACCTCTTCTTCAGGAGATAATCCAGAGGCCTGGATTCACCAGCCCCCCCTCATCTCCTGCAGAGCCCTGCTGTGATGAGGTCTGCTCCTCAGAAAATCTCCTGTCCAGGAGTAATTCTGGTACAACTGCAACTCTGACCTTCTCTGCGTACCAAAGTTGCATTAATGAACACAAAGTTCATTGCAACTGCCAGGGAAAGCTTTACCTCAACAACAAGGACAACCAGCAACTTAATTTGCAAGACAGCAAATTATTGAACTCAACTTCCTTCTTTCCACGCCCGCCACTGGAAAAGGATTCCCCCCCCCTTTTCAACTGGATTCGTGAGTAATGTAACTGGGCTTAGATAAGAAATCAGCGAGGACTTTAGCGGAAAGGATTTGACCTGTAATTAATGATTTGGTTTATATGTGTCTTATAAGTATATTTATGTGATATTTGTGTTACAATCAAAGTTGTACGTTAATCTTGCTTTATACAGACAGTCAGCCTTATATGCAACTAACTATACTAACCTTTGATTTGCTCATACAGTGATTTACAGTAATATACTTTAAATTAACTGTAACTAAACACAGTTTTGCAGCTCTCACTCGGCCAAAAGGCCTAGTCACCCCTCACAGCTTGAGTTTACCATCCTTTGTGTGAAGACACACACACACACACACACACACACACACACACACACACACACACACACACGTTTCCTCTCTTTTGTAATGTAGCTCTCTATACTTTATAGATGTGTGCTTTTATTTGCTTTACTTGTTGTACATTATGAACGATATGCTGGCCTCTGCTGTGACAAGAATTCACGATTCCTTCAACCACTACTAAATATTAATAAGGTCATTTTATTAAAATTATATTCATAATTAATAATCAGTGTTTAAAATTGATAGTTTAGTAACTTTATGAGACTGATTTAGGTGAATTGGCTATATTTTTCTGTTTTACAGATGGTGCCCCTTTTTACGAGCTGACTTAGAGCAAATCAAGTCATATCATTTCTTATAATTAATAATTATTTATGATAATTATTAATAATTCTTATAGCCATCTAACCACACTTTTGAACCATGAGATCCACACAAGGTTGCTCAGGTTAATCCCTACATATCTGATATCCTTATGGGAGGGATAGACTTTATGATAACGCCCTTTTATTAATATATTTGACGCCCTGTGCAAGTTATCATTTATTCATAAAAGAGCCATCCTTAATTCCCAACATTTTTGGTGACCCGTGATGGAGGCAATTGGTATCTGGAACCAGATGCCCCAACATAGTTGACGCCCGTCGCGAGGCCCAACAGAGTTAATCATTCTGTTAAATATCTAGCAGACAGACCTAAAAGAGCTTTAAAAGTGATCAGTAAAATCTTTCTGTCCCTGTTTGCCCCTGAGCTGCTCTCTCTCAGCTCCTGCTGGTTCCCGTCTTGTTCTGTAACTCCTCCTCTTTCCCAGTATACTTCTCCTCTGCATAGAGGATATAGAAGATCTCTATCTATTCAGAACCTTGATCACAGGTCTTCTTCTGATTGGATCAGGCTTTGCTCTGGTTTATGGAGATACACAGTAAACGGTGACAGCTGTCCAAAGCTCCATGAGGCTGCTGAGATGATTGATACGATGGACAGAGCTGTCAGAACTCAGACTGTGGTCACAAAACACACTGTGGATGGAATCAAGGAGCGACTGACGGCCCTGGAGAAGAGACTGGATCGATCCAGAGACCAGTATGGATATTATCAACAAGATGAGTAACAGAAAATGGCTGCCACTTTCACCTACAGCCCAAATTCTAATCTTATCTGGCCTCAAACAGCCCTGACTCAAGGTCTTTTGGAAGAATTCCCCTGTTGAGCGCTGCAGTGAGATTTTTGGTGTGTTTTCTCCTGCCCTGTGTCTGCTGCTCCCCTGCCTGGCTACCTGAGATCAGCGTTTGTGATTCTGAAATAAACTATTTAACTGACTGCCAGACTTCTGTTCTACTTCTGGGTCCGCTCGATAAAACACAAGGCCTGTTATTCCTGACTTTGGTAACTAAATGATACTGTAGCTTGACTGCCTTCATTACTTCACACTGTAAACTTCAGAGTTGCTCCAGACAGAGATGACACAAGACACACTATTTCGACAAAAAAGTTCTTCCTGTTTGTACAGCCTCGTCACCTCACCGATATAAGGTTCAGTTCCACAATTAAACCGTCACTGTGCACGTTGACTCGTCATGATGAAGCTGATTCTGTCTCTGACTCTCATCGGGATGCTCTGCAGCACAGGTAATACAAAATGATTTAAGATGTTAGACGATAACCAGAATGTCCTTTATTTAACATGAACATGAGTCAGGATGCAGGTGAGGTCAGTTAAAGTGTGAAGAAGGAACATTTCAATGGACTGAGAGTAAATCTGCAGCAGATGAAATTAATGAGTCTCCTTTTAAAGGCAGTGTTTCGTCAGGATGAAACAGTTTATCTGGGCTTTACGGTGGAATCGTTGTGCTGCTCACCGTCATCATTTCACTGATAAATGTTTTCCTCGGAGCAGCTGCAGCTCTTCAGTGTCGTGATGATGCAACCGGTGGACTCAAAACCTGTGCAGACGGAGAACTGTGTGCAACAATTGCCGTACAAGGTAGTGTTTCCTCATCACTCTGTTTCTGACTCAGTGTGTTTGGTCTGTGTGTCCTTTGTGTCCACATGACGTAAAAAACTGGATGTCACAGAATTTCCTTCAACTGAATACAAACAAAACAGAGATCCTTGTTATTAGCGGTTTCCTAATTGATAATATTACTCCTGTCACAAAGAATCTTGGAGTCTGGTTTGATGATAAGTTGTGTTTTGAACAACACACCACAAAGCTTGTGCAATCCTGTTTTTATCACCTTCGAAATATTTCTAAAACACGATCTGTGCTAACTTTTGAAGACACAGAGACCATTTTACAGGCTTTTATCTCATCACACTTGATTACTGCAACAGCCTTTTTCACCTGCCTGAACCAGAAATCCAGTCATAGACTCCAGATTGTCCAGAATTCAGCTGCCAGACTTTTAACCAGAACCAAGAAACATGATCACATCACTCCTGTTTCAGCATCCTAACACTGGCTCCCAGTATGCTTTAGAATTGATTTTAAGATCTTACTGATTACTTTTAAGGCCCTTCATGGCCTCACTCCCTGCTACATCTCTGACCTCTTAACACCTACACACCAGTCTGTCCTCTGAGACCCTCGGGCAGGGGTCTCCTGACTGTCCTAGGGCCTCGGCTGAAAACTAAGGGGGACAGAGCGTTGGCAGTCAGGGCCCCGAGGCTCTGGAGCAACCTGCCCGAGGAAATCAGGTCGGCTGGGTCAGTGATCTCTTTTAAATCTCTTCTTAAAACAAACTTTTATCAGAGAGCCTTTCCTGATTTTACCTGAACTTTACCTTCCCTGGATCTGTCTTTTAATTGCACAGAACTATGTCATTCTCTAACATTATCATCTGTTGTTTCATGTCTGTTTTTAACTTGTCTTTGTAAAGCACTTTATAACATGCGTAGTGTAAAGTGCTCTATGAATAAAATTATTATTATTTATTAATATTATTTTACTTAACATTTTACAATAGTCTCTGTTCCAGGCAACTTTCAGACAAGGTTTTGTGCGCCGTCTTCACTCTGCAACCCAAACAACCAGACATATTCCTTCAACTTTGGCTCTTCTAACGGGACTGCATCTGTTTACTGCTGCAGCACAAACAGCTGCAACAGTCAGGATGTGCCCTGTGAGTGACGTGAGAACAACCTGTGGTCATGTTCAAGGAAGGAAGTGACTTCCTGTCAACAATGTGAACATGGGGATGATGTCTCTTGTTCTGTTTCAGACCCTGTTCCTCCAGTGAACAAAGAGCTGAAGTGCTACGTCTGTAACAACTGCAATGAGACGGTCCAGTGTCAGGGGTTCGAGGACCGCTGCCTCAGTGGGACCGGTGAGTCCTCTAGCTGCAGAACGCATTCAGCTTTTCTTTCTCTGTTGAATGTGGGCCGGTTTAACGGTGGTTTTGTGACCCACAGCGGCGAATGGAAACACCATCCACAAAGTCTCTGGCTGCGTCTCCAGGAACCTGTGTAAAGTCTCTGCGCTGCCTTTCCCGCCGTCCAACCTGAACTTCACCCAAACACCAAAATGCTGTGACACCAGTCTGTGTAATTCAGCCGGCATGTTCACGCTGAGCGCTGTTCCTCTTTTGATCGGACTCATTCTGCTTGTTGCCTTTTAGAACAAAGATCAGTATGGAGGTAGATTAGTGCCAAAATGTTCAAACAACACTTCTTCAAATTCAAACGAAAAAATATTAATCAGAATATCAAATACAAAATTTAAACAAACAAAAAATAAAGTC
Organism: Centropristis striata; assembly: GCF_030273125.1. Lineage (NCBI taxonomy): Eukaryota > Metazoa > Chordata > Actinopteri > Perciformes > Serranidae > Centropristis > Centropristis striata. The sequence continues at coordinate 44,750 of NC_081525.1, read as the reverse complement.
AAAGACAAAATTCAAATCTTGAAATCAATTATTTGTGCAACTGCTTGTTTGTTTGCTGCTGCATTCTGTCTTTAATTATAAAGTAATGTATAATAATATATAATACAATATAGTTATAACAGTTATTCAAAGACAGATTTCTTTTGCAGTTACACAAATAATTTCATTTCAAGTTTTGAATTTTGTCTTTGACTTCATTTTTTGTAATTTAAATTTTGTATTTGATATTTTGATTAATATTTTTGTGTGTTGTTTGAACATTTTGGCACAAATCTCACTCCATAGAGCAGGGCCTTTGATTTGATTCAAACAGGAGGAGTTAGCTGATCTAATTAGTGTTGTTTATGATATATAAAATATATATACATTCTGCAGCTCAAACAGTCTTTGTGCAGAAGGACACAGATAAAATGACAGAAATCAGAAAAAAGTTGAATTTCTCTGATCAATTATTATTTTTAAATTTGATTCAAATGAGTTTTATACATAAACACTTTTCCAAGTGACCACAAGTGTCAGGAAAAAACAGTTTTCTCCACATATTGAAGTATTGTCATGATGCAACCTTATAGATTCAATTTTGTTTTAATTAGACACATTTTTGTACTTTTTTTGTTGGAAAACATCCAACTATAAATACAAATACAAACAAATAAAAAATAAATACACAAAAGTCTTGCTTTGTGTTTGCATGTAGTCCAATATTCATTCTGCTTTGAGCTCTGGCTTTGGTCTCTATCAACCACTGAGAAAAATGTCATTAAAATGCTTTACTATGAATCAATGTAATAAAAATGATCCGGTTTGGGTAATCTCATCTAACATAGTGTAACCCCTATAAAAATACAGTCGGGTTTACTAAATGTATTTGTGTTGGTTTAATGTCAAACAGTTATTTTTTTGGTGTAAATTCATGAAGAGTATGGTTGTAGTTGCGGCCACAAGGTGGCGCTTCATGTGTTCAATGAAGGAAATCTAGTCATGGCATTGCATGCTGGGAAAAAGTCAAGCTAGAATGGTCCGATACTGATGCTACTACGAAATATTACAGAGCAAGGTTTTTGATGCTATCTGAAGAAGAGTACAGTTTTATTTCAGACCTCGTGTCCTGTAGTTAACTGTGTGATTACTGGTCAAAATCCTAATGCAGGCTTCTGTGTGACTACATCAGAGTAGGTCACATACATGTAAATCCAGAGAGCAGTACATGTCTGAGAGGGAGTGTGGAGAGGAGCAGAGACTGACGAAAAGAGACAGAAGAAGAGTGTCATGAATCATAAAAAGCTTTATTAGGATAGTTTGAACAGAGCACATTTTACTATATGAACCAGATTACAGCAACATATTTATGTGACACAGAAGAAAGATGGGTTAATCATTTTTATACAGAACCTTTTGAAAACTTATTATAATCTAAAAATAGTAAACTACAATCACATCTCCATGCTGCTGTTTTAGAGGAAGGTACAGAACAACGATAAGAGATGAAAACACATTCTACACATTATTCAACACATTCAATACCCAAGTTATCTCTTTTAAGGATGGTTGCTATGAACTCTTTCTCCATGAAGGTTTTTAGGTTTTTTAGTTTTAGTTGAGACTGTTTTAGAAAGGAGGTGGTTCAGCTGCTGTTGACTTGCATATCAATAAACTGAAAGGTGATTCTATTATTCTGTTCAAATATGTAGAAAAAAATATTTGAACAGTCGTAGCCACAATGCAGAGAATGTACGTGACAGTCTTCTTCTGGGTATTGACACATTTTAAAAATCTATTCTGGGCATTGTGGCTTTGAGTGTGTGACTAGTTCTTCTCATTTGCACTCTAACTGTGGTCAGCGTCTCTCTGATATTTGTTTACGCACCTCTCATCTGTTTTTGTCCACCATATTTATATCAATAAGGGTAGGCTCAGTAACAGAAACACCTCCAATATGGGCGTCCCGGTGGCTCACACCGGTAGAGCGCATGCCATGTGCTGCGGCGGAGCCGGGTTCGAATCCGGCCTGAGCTCCCTTTGCCGCATGTCTTCCCCTCTATCACCCCCTTTCACTCTGTAACTATAAATAAAGCAACAAAAATGCCAAAAAAAAAAGAAACACCTCCAATACAATGAAAAAGGTAGATTAAAGAGCAAAAGCATTCTGTTTTATTCACATTTCAGAGAATGCCCTAACCTTTTCTGCATCTGGGTGGTTTTAGACGGCTTTTGTGTTTGCATCTGACTGTGTAATGGCTTCCTTACATGGAGGAGTGCAAGAGTAAAAAGAGAAATGGGGACAGTTTGTGGTTTGTCTTCTGCAGCCGCTGGAGCTAAAACCTCACACACTAGGTACCTTTAGCAGTGCTGTCTTTTTTGTGTTTTGTTGGTTAAACACTTCAGCTCGGTTACACTCTTGGTTCTAATAGACGACAAGGGCAACGAGACCAAGCAGCACAGGAACAACACTCAGTGTGACCGTCACACTGCCGAGTTACAGAAGCTGGATGCACAACATTCGATTGCAATGGTGATGTCAGGCTCATCGGTGATGTCGGGCCTAACACCAGACAAAGCTCTATCAATCGCCATCAGGTTGCGAACATAACACAAGTTTGCAGACATACAGCCATGGTTCACAAAGGTGTTGTCACGTGACTCTGTCGATGACAAAACCACTGTTTTACTAGGAGAACCATTTTTTTAATTAAAAACAAACACTTGAGGCAGTGTGTGATCAACATGGATCAGGAGGACTCACCATGAAAGCAGCGGTCCTCTGCTCCCACACACTGAACTGTCTGATTACAGACGGTATCAGAGCAGGTGAAACACTGCAGGCTGTTTTCTGTCACATCAGGATCTGAAACAGAACAGGAGACATGCATGAGATGGTTCACACCCCAGTTATTTCAGCTAAACTCCAAACATACTTACAGGATACAGTTTGACTGTTGCAGCCGTCTGTGTTGCAGCAGTGAACAGCATTAGCTTCCCTCTCCCCACTAGAACTCAATGAAAATGTGTGACTGGGAACCCTGCAGACAGCGGGCGCCACACAGGTCTGGTTGATGCTCTGGCTCTCCTCATTACCTAATACTGAACACAATGTACTTCATGTAAAGAGGACACATGGACTAAATGGGACGAAATTAAAGTAAATCACTTCTGGAAACAGATTAATCTTCATAATATTTTATGCATTTTTACCTTCAGTGTGAGCAATTGCTGCACACAACTGATCATCGGAGGCACACGGTTGGAGGCCTGAACTGGTCTGACACTTAAGACCTGCAGCTGCGATAAATAAATAAAGAAAGAATAAATGAACTGAGACAAACATTTGAAATGGCTCTGCTGTCACTAAACCAAACCCTACTACAGATACTTAATGTTCCTCTCCTGATTTGTCCCTAAAATATTTTTTTTTATTGAATTAAGCATTTAATTCTAGTCAGCATTACATTTATATTATCTGCATAAACGCTGATGTAAGAGTGAGTAGAGTTACCTGTGCTGGAGAGCATCAAGAAGAGAGTGAGAGACACGATCAGCTTCATCCTGACGGCTGGAGGGGTTTATACTGAAACTGTCTTTAAAACAAGAAGAAGAAGAAAAACATAAAATCACTGCTAGAACAGCAAAATACAGAATGTTTCATCCTACGTCGTGAAAACTGTCGAGGTTTGTGACATTTATCTCTCTTTAAGTTTCTCCAAAAGCAACTTTGTCTCCTGCAAGTTAAGTTTTAAAGCAGGAAATTATGTTCCATATTTTCTGTGCAGACAAATTAAATCACTGCCCAGATTACGTTCAGATCATAAGTGTAATATTTTGGAGACAAGATATTTTAAACGGATCCTCTATGATCCCATACAGGCTGATTTTTTTAATTATTAGATTAAATCAGAAGTGAACAGAAGTGAGAGTTTAGTTTCAGATTGGACATATGAACTCTTCCACTGTTTATGTGTTGGGGAGAAAGATTTATTTTATTATCCTCTCAGCTAAAATGTTGATGATTGATTAAAAAGTTTAGTTTGAGTATATAATCAAATAAAATAATAACTCAACAATCATACAATTGACCGTTTGCAGAAGCTCCGCCCCCTTAGTTGCTGTTGCTATGTCCATCAAGCTTCCAGGACCGTCAGCAGCCGTGGAGCGGACCGGCGCTGTTGGAGTAATACCTCCAAGAGGGAGGCTGCCCATTCACAAAATGCTACAAAGATTAAAATAAAATAAGTTGGTAAAAGCCTGTAAGCTAACTTTTTTAGCTTATAGCTCTGGTGCTACAGAGGTTGATAGTTGCTCTATCATTGATATGTAACTATAGTTACAAACACGTCATCTGTAGGCTACACTCTAGAAAACATGTAAAATAAGATGTCACTGGAGCCGAGATGGTAAATCATCCACAGCACAGACTGATGTAGCATGTGCTATAGGCTACATCTGTATTTTACTGTACTGTGACTTATTGTGAAGGTCTGAATAAATACTGAACCAGACCGAGTGGGTTGATAATGGTGATATTTATTATTACCCAGAAACAATCAGCGACTGCCATTGTTTTATAGCGAGGAGATGAAAATGATTGATCTAATAAATCGATAGTCCTAGGCTAATTCACCAGCGTTAGCATCCTTTTGCTGACTTCGATAAACCTGAGGCTAATGTACATGGTCAAAACTATATATGGTTTGAAAGATAAGAAGTTATACTCTAGTTTCACACCATTCCATTAATTGGAAATATAGCATGACCATTTGTATTAGTAGTTCATGTGAAATGTTGATAATGTTAGCCAAAAGATGGCTGAAGTGAAATAATTTTACAGACGGTGTCATCAACATCAGTTTGTTTCACTAGTTCTGCACTAGTAGTGGTAAGAATACTATTTGACAGGAACCAAAAACTGTTAAATCCGGTTTGGGTTATCTCCTCTAACATAGCTAGACAATCGGTAGTTAGCTCATGTTAGCTAGCTAGCAGCTTACCTTGGAGCAGACATGTGTGTCCTTTGATCTTTCAGATATTAAGTTGGGAGAGGATTCTCCCACACTGTTTAATCTACAGCCAGCAATCCTGCTCTTGCTTTTTGAATTTTGGAAAAGGGGAAAAAACAACTACTTCTGCTGAACTCTGATGGTACCTGGTGTCAGATTTACAAATCCCGTATGCACACCGTTTCATCCTGTTGCTCAGAGCTCAAAGTTTGTCCGACCTTCTTCTCTTAGTAACGGTTGCTAAGGTATGATTAGACGAGGAGCGTTCGGGGGAGGAGTTTTGCAAACGGTCAATTATGAATGATCGCCAACTGCGCGGTGCCTCGCACGGGGCACCAATGTGTTTTAGATAGGTAGATAGATAGATAGATAGATAGATAGATAGATAGATAGATGGATAGATAGATAGATAGATAGATAGATAGATAGATAGATAGATAGATAGATAGATGTGTGCTGGTGTCTGATCTGGGGGTCCCTGGTCTCCAGGGGCCCCTGTCTGTGTTCTGTGCCAGAGCTCGCTGGGGCCCGGTGAGGGTCGTCCTCCTGCAGAGCGGAGAGGGAGGTCTGGGCCTCACGCTGAGGGGGGACAGCCCAGTCCTGGTGGCCGGAGTGGTACCTGGAGGCTGTGCAGCGGTCAGAACACACACACACACACACACACACACACACACACACACACACATTCTTGCACTTCTATCTTTGCGGGGGCCCTCATTGGAATAGTGGATTTTTCATTAGTTTTAGTTTTAATTGGGTTGTAAATATTTGTTTTCAAATTCACTTAGTTTTAATGAGTTTTTAGTGAGTGTTTTTAGTGAGTTTATAGTCTGTTGATACTTGTGGTAGTATAGTTTGTCAAAAAGTAGCGAAAAAACACCATATTATGGGATGGCCAAAAATGACCCCTTCAAAAAAAAGTCATACTATAGCATGTTGATTTTTGTCAGGAATGGTTCATTTTTAAAATACTTCAAAATGCTTAAAATTGGTCAATTATAGTCTGTTGATACATATTAGAGCATAATATAACCAGAAAAGACAGAAAAACACCATATTATGGGATGTCCAAAAATGATGCCATCTAAAAAAAAGTCATACTATAGAATGTCGATTTTTGTTTCTTCCCTCATTGAAATTGTGGATTTTTCATTAGTTTTTTTGTTTTAATTGGGTTGTGAATTTTTGTTTTCATATTCAGTTAGTTTTAATGAGTTTTTAGAGTGAGTTTGCTAGATTTAATTAGTTTTTATTAGTTGTAGTTTTTTGTAATGGGGTATTTGTTGGGTGGGAGATTAAAAGAGGTCACAGTAAATTTTGCCTTTATTTCCTTTGTCTGATCCATCTTCATTATGTATGAAAAAAGACGACATTTTCACTATAATTGTAGTTAGTTTTACTTAGTTTTGTAATCACACAATACAGTTTCAGTTAGTTATATATATTTTTTTAACTCTCATTTTTATTTCAGTTCACAAAAATGTTTTTTCAATTCTAGTTTTCATTATTTCGTTTCGTTTTTTGTTAATTATAATAACTTTCTCTGATCCTTCATGACATAAAAACTGGTGGAGCAAAGAGGCCAACGCTGCTCCTGGATATAAAATGACCCAAAAAAAAGACGTAAAATGACCAAAAAAGACGTAAAATGACCCAAAAAAAAAGAAGTAAAATGTCGAAAAAACCCCACAAAAGACAAAAAAGAGACGTAAAAACACTAAACTATGATAACCTTGCTCCCGAGCCCCTTAAACTAACATGAACCTGATATAACCTTTGACCCTAAAACAAAGTCTGAAATCTCAAAAAAGCTTTTAAAGAAGTGAAATGTCCTCACTCTGTCGGTTGAAAACGTGTTCTGGTCCTCACTATGTAGGAAGTACTGGTACTGTGTGTAGCAGGGTCTCTGGGGATCTCGTGGTCTGAGGTTTCTGTTTGGTGCCAGCAGGAACCTCAGTGATCTTTGTTGGTTCAGACATGAAATCCAGCTGAAAACCTGTTTAAAGTGAAGTTAATGAAATCTGCTGCTGGCTGTTTAATCATTAGTTTTAACTTTCAATCTGGAAACATTGAGCCTCTTGTTGAATCCACTTCATTACAGTTTGTGTCATTCTTGTTTCTGACCACAAGAGGGCGTCACACAGACACCAGACACATCAAACACATACAGGATCATCTCAATACATCAATAGGATGAAAAGTCCATTTCAGTGGTTCAACTCAACCAAGTATTGAGTCATATAGACGACAGACTGTTCAGAGGAAACATTTACATATTAAACACTTTTTAAAATTGGTCTTTAGGAATATTAATTTTTTGAGGCAGTGAATTTTATGTCTTCATTAAATGTAAGCCATGATCATTATAATTAGAAGAAATTAAATAAATGAAGACATGAAATGTTTCATTCTGTGTGTAATGGATCTATAGAATGTGTTATTGAATTACTGACATAAATACACTTTTCTATCATATTCTCATTTATTGAGATGAACCTGTATATGCTGGAAACCTTTGATCCTGATGTGAAACAACTATACCAAAAAAGTTGGGACACTGTCTAAAACATAAATACAATTTAATTCCATTATTCTCTGATCCTTCGTTGCATAAAAACTGGTGGAGCAAAGAGACCAATGCTGCTCCTGGACGTAAAATGACCAAAAAAAAACGTGAAATGACCAAAAAAGACGTAAAATTACCAAAAAAGACGGAAAATGACAACAAAAAGAGACGTCACAATCAGTATGTGCAGAGTGTTTACAGTGTGACATCAGAGCATCAGATCACTAGATGAACACCTGTCCAGGTGAGTGTACCTGATGGTGGGCGTGTCAGTGTGTCCAGGAGGCGGGGCTTAGGGAGGGGGACTACATCGTGGCGGTGGACGGTCTGGACTGTAAGTGGTCCAAACACGGAGAGGTGGTCGACCTGCTGAGGAGAGACGGAGGGGCGGAGCTTAGCGTGGTCACTCTGCACTCACACGACACACAGGTCAGTACGGGGTGTGTGTGTGTGTGTGTGTCTGTGTGTGTGTGTGTGTGTGTGTGTGTGTAGTCACCAACACTACCTGTGTGTGTGTCCTCAGGTGGAGAGGCGGAGCCTCATGGTTTCCCACGGCGACAAGGAGAACACACGGCAGCGTCTGGTGGGCGGAGCTAAAGGCCAGAGCTCCGCCTCCCTGCTGAACTGGAACAGGAAGAAGAAAAGGGAAGGAGGCGGAGCCACCAAGAGACGAGGGGGGGCCACCTTCAGTCTGTCCTTTGGGACCATCAGAGACCCTGAGGACATGTACTGATCCAGGACCAGGACTGATCCAGGACCAGGACATGTACTGATCCAGGACCAGGACCAGGACTGATCCAGGGCTGAGGAGGACCATGTACTGACCCGGGACAGGACTCAGGGACCCAGCAGTGACTGGTGGTCCTGACTGACGGCTGCAGCAGGAACCTGATCAGGGATCAGACGGTCCGATCAGGATCATCCAGAGAAACCTGCTGCCGTCCTGATCAGTCCTGATCAGTCCTGGATCTGGATCAGTCCTGATCAGTCCTGATCAGTCCTGGACTCTAACAAGAGACTCTGAAGACCTGCTGCAGACTGAAGAAACCAGCTCAGAGTCCCGTCTTGTGGTCCAGTTTTAACCCGTTGAAGGAGGAAATCATTTCCACATTTCTACCATTAAACCTGTTGGGGCTGTTGTGTTATTCTACCATTAAAGGTGGAAAGAGGATACGTGGTTTTGTAGTATTTGTAGTTTTTTCCACCTATTTTTAGCACCTATGTTTATATGTCTGGTGCAACTAAATTTGTTTGGACGAATATAATGATAACAACAAAAATATCTGATAAGAGTTTAATTTAAGAGCTGATATCTAGACATTTAACATGGTTTTATTGATAATAACCAACATCATTATTAAATCATTATCAAGATTATCATTATTTTTGGTCATTTTGTGTCTTTTCCGATCATTTTACGTCTATTTTTGGTCAATTTGTTTCTAGTTTGATAATTTTGTGTCATTTTTTAGTCATTTTTACATATATTTTTGGTCCTTTTGTCTTTTTTGGTCATTTTGTATCATTTTTACATCTATTTTTGGTCCATTTGTTTTCTTTTTTGGTCATTTTTATGTCTTTTAAGTCAATTTGTGTCTTTATTGGTAATTTTTATGTCTATTTTTGGTAATTTTGTATCGTTTTTAGTCATTTTTGCATCTATTTTTGATCATTTTGTGTCTTTTTTTAGTATTTTTTACATCTACAGTCATGGAAACATTCTTGATAATAACCATAATCACGATCAATAAAACCATGTTAAATGTCTAGATATCAGCTCTTAAATTAAACTCTTATCAGATATTGTTGTTGTTATCATTATATTTGTCCAAACAAATGAACCTTTAGTTGAACCAGACATTAAAATGAACCAGAAACTGAAGAAAACAAGGAGGTCTGATCATTATTTTTCCATGATGTTTCCTGATGATTCTCTGTGTATCAGCTGTAAATATTTAGTAGATATGAAGGAAAACAAAGTAAAATCTTCTGAAAACATTCATGTAAACAGAAGAGTTCCACATTTCATGTGTTTAATCATGTGTTGATACTTTAATAACAATCAGCAGATATTAATGTTAGTGTTGTTGTTTAGATGATTGAATCACTGATGTTTTCTAGTGTTGGTGTTTTAATGAACTGTGAATATTGAATGTTAATAATGTAGCTGTGACTTTTCAGTTTTTGTGTATTTGAAATGTGACATGTTGTTTATTTTGTCCTCGTGGGTCCAGCCAGTGTCCCGTCCTGTTTATATTTTATCTCATTTTATCGTTTTACAGGTTTTTCTTTTGTTTGCCATTAAAAGCTGAATTACTTTTATTACAAATATTAACCATGAAATAAAAGTTGAAATCTGTAAAGTGATAAATTGGGACATTATATAAATATTCAGTGTTATTGAATTGCGTAATGTTCTTAAATGTTAAACAGTGAATTCTATATAAAAATAAAAATAAATACACATCATACTGCTGAATGTAAAATTAGTGAAACTTTGTTTTTTTTTACAGTAAAACTTCATATTTAATGTAAAAATCATTACATCATCAAATCTACATCATGACATCATCAAATCATTACATTGTGACATCATCAAATCATGACATCAACAAATCATTTCATCTTCAAATCATGACATCATCAAATCATTACATCATCAAATCATTACATTGTGACATCAATCATTATGACATCATCAAATAATTACATTGTGACATCATCAAATAATGAAATCATTACTTTGTGACATCATGAAATCATGACATCAAATCATTACATTGTGACATCATCAAATCATGACATCATCAAATCATTACATTGTGACATCATCAAATCATTACATTGTGACATCATCAAATCATTACATCATCATGATGCCAAAGGTGACTGACAATTCCAAAGATCAGAACAACTCTGAGGAGACAACACGCTGCGTTTCTCTTTTTAGTTTGCAGGTTTGTGCGTTATTATTTGTGTAACTAAAGTTCAATGTCTTGTTATTCCCTGTTATGTTCCACTTTTGATATCAGAGCACACTTGGGAGGTCAGATTCCTATTCTGATGTTATCGTATCAACCAGAGCATCTGCTTCAGATATGCTATGCTGACTTGTCTAATGAGTTTTTCCTTTCCCATGAAACCTGAAATCCTACCTGTTACCACATCATGCATTAACTGCTTCTACTACATCTGCAAAGTAGAAAGAGAACACAAGGCGTTGTCTCCTCACAGTTGTTCTGATCTTTGGATTTGTCACCTTTGGAATCTGTATCTGTTATCACAGAGGGATTGTTTGTGTCTGCACAGCTTCAGGTTCCTGCTGCTTTTACTTTGAAAATCATTTCCTTCTGTAGCTGCAGTTTCTTCCCAATATTGAGAGTGTTTCTAAGTCTGTTCGAGGCCAGAAATTCCAGCCTGTCCACCTCTGGCTGCTGTCACTGTGCTAGAAGATTCCACAGCTGTTAATTCTGTTGATTGCTCTGCTCTGATTGGTTGACCACAAAGCCTGTGATGTTTTGATGTGATTACAGTTAAAGATACACACACAGGCGACTTTATGTGATTTTACTTACACACACACACAAATGCGCGCGTAATCGTGCACACTCCTCCAGATACACGTTTCACACACACACATTTTGAGGTTAAAGGTCATAGGTTGCTGTATAAATAAATACTTGTAAAGGAATGCTTGTTGTAGGTGTGCTCCTTGTATATTATATAGTATCATAACATTACTAGTATTAATTGTTATAAATCTGAATAATCTCATCATAGTGTACACACACCGGCAGTAGTGGCCCTTTCACTATTTGCCCAGAGGACATTTTCTACTTTATGCTGCTGTTTCTGACTGACCTGACCTGTTTTCTTTGTTCTCCTCCAACAGATTTATGTGAATAAAACATGATTTTATTAAGACTAGAGACTAAACATACACGTAGAATAACATAAAGAGAGCATCAGAGCAGAAGAGAAGATGAATATGTGGTGAATACAAACAGCTCAGTGATATTGTGTCTCAGTGAGAACCAGGATGGAATAATATTCAACACGCTTCGTGCTCTGACTGTTCTGTTGTGTTTAAAGGCAACCAATCAGAATAAAGAAACCAGCATGAAGTCAAATCAGAAAACAAAGTGAAACAGAAAGAACACATTAAACTACCATCACTAGAATAAAAAAAATGTAGAAACAAAACTAGAAAATTTCTTCTGGGAAAATTCTGAAAAGGCCACAGGGGCTACTGCCGGTGTGTGTACACTATGATGAGATTCTTCAGAGATTTCAAACTATGCCCTTTAACCTCAAAATGTGTGTGTGTAATTAAAATCACATATGATCCGACTTCACTTTGAGCATCCTGAGTTCTTCCTGAACGTCTACATATGTTTTTTCTAAGAAAAATAAAAAATAGCTTTGTTAGAGCGATCTAAAAAAACTGTTACATCTCCCTTTTTCAGAAATCTTCCTGCGTTTTTAATATGGGAGCCAATGAGGCTGTTGGTGGTGTTGGTGGATCATCTGTGCGTCCTACGCCCAAACTATAACTCTGACAGCTTTACCAGAGGATTGTGAGGGAGAGGACTAATTTTCCTACGTTTCTATGTATAAATTATTTCTGTAGAGTGGAATTTGCGGCCTGGAGCGCAGATTTCAAATTTATTTTTTTGACAGTTTTTTCTCTCCCTCTACACTCTGGTGATGATGTCACACACTGTGACACGAACATTCCGTGCAATACACACCCATTATAATCTCAGAATTTCTCCAAAAATTATCATGGTCATTGAACAGGGATTGATAAAAAACGATATGACCTATCGAAACGTGGATTAATACACCGATACACAAGACTTGTGTCTACTGTTTAAAGTTTAAATGGAGTCTCTAGGTGAAATTATGCCGGAGGAGTAGACGTTTAAAAATCTCCAATTATTGTTCTTTTTTCCTCATTTCTTTTCAGCCGTCCCATTCACTTCAATGCAAAATTTTGGGCAGCTTTTCGCGAAAAATTCGTATTCTGTAGAGAAAAGTAATAGCACACTGATCCCGATCAAACCGCACGTTTTAACATATAATTTGTCCTGACGAAATTGCGTCCGGAAGAGGAAGAAGAAGAAATCCACAGTATAACAGTAGTGCAGCACTGGTCCCTACAGATATTTCTGGATGGGACCAGTGCTGGGGAGATTGCCCCGAGGCCCTAGTAAAGCATCAAAGTACAAGATCTGATGAATCTAGTGAACCAAACGTCCTGAAACCAGAAGTTCAGCTGAATATTAAATGGAGTCTGAGTTGTTAGAGAAATGCATTGAGGAAACCTTTAACATTAAATGATCTGACGCCAACAGTAAATCCTCTTACCATTTCTCTGTGCAGATGGTTTGATGGGGAATGATGAGCAGGAGACGTCCAAGTTCTTAGTTTTTATATTTTATTACAATACGTCAAGAAATGTGCATTTTACAGAGACCTCTGGGTTCAAACATCTCGTCCCTGATTGACATGATTAAGGCGGATCAGTTCATGAGGTCTGACCCTCTTCTGTCCCTCCAACCCTTTTTATAACCTGACAGGTTTTGATTAAAATGAAGGTAGATTTCTTCCAGGAAGTGCCGCCCTCCTGATCCGCTGATTGGTCAGTTTTATAAATATAAAGACACGTCATGTCACCGGGCAGAGAAGATAGTTCCCTCCTCTCCCCAGCACACTGTGTCCTTCACCTGTTCCCCAACATTCAACAACCCTCCTGCCTTGTTATGACGTACAGAGATATTAGTGGAGACACAGATGTTGCTGTGTGCACATAGAATACAATTCATACAATATATTTATTTATGATGATAGAATCTGACTAAGTTTACGCAGTTGGGATAAATGTATTTAGTTTTGATGTATCTAGAGTAATCATAGTTTTAAAACAATATTAGCACATGATCATTGTGTCAAAAGCATTTTACATGATTAATATATAAATGCACAGAGAGGTTACACACACACACACACACACACACACACACACACAGTTAGTGACCTTCGTCCACGGATAGTGACCCCCATGAACAGAGACAGAAAACAGATTATTTCTAACAGAGTGTAAAGCTGAGACTAGAGACCTGGAGAATTCAGAGACTAGAGACCTGGATCATCCAGACTAGAGACCTGGAGCATTCAGACTAGAGACCTGGAGCGTTCAGAGACTAGAGACCTGGATCATTCAGACTAGAGACCTGGAGCATCCAGACTAGAGACCTGGAGAATTCAGAGACTAGAGACCTGGATCATTCAGACTAGAGACCTGGGGCAGTCAGACTAGAGACCTGGAGCATTCAGACTAGAGACCTGGAGCATTCAGACTAGAGACCTGGAGCATCCAGACTAGAGACCTGGAGCATTCAGACTAGAGACCTGGAGCATTCAGACTAGAGACCTGGAGCATTCAGAGACTAGAGACCTGGATCATTCAGACTAGAGACCTGGGGCATTCAGACTAGAGACCTGGATCATTCAGACTAGAGACCTGGAGCATTCAGAGACTAGAGACCTGGATCATTCAGACTAGAGACCTGGGGCATTCAGACTAGAGACCTGGAGCATTCAGACTAGAGACCTGGAGCATTCAGAGACTAGAGACCTGGATCATTCAGACTAGAGACCTGGGGCATTCAGACTAGAGACCTGGAGCATTCAGACTAGAGACCTGGAACATCCAGACTAGAGACCTGGAGCATTCAGACTAGAGACCTGGAGCATTCAGACTAGAGACCTGGATCATCCAGACTAGAGACCTGGAGCATCCAGACTAGAGACCTGGAGCATTCAGACTAGAGACCTGGAGCATTCAGAGACTAGAGACCTGGAGCATCCAGACTAGAGACCTGGAGCATTCAGACTAGAGACCTGGATCATCCAGACTAGAGACCTGGAGCATCCAGACTAGAGACCTGGAGCATTCAGACTAGAGACCTGGAGCATCCAGACTAGAGACCTGGAGCATTCAGACTAGAGACCTGGAGCATTCAGAGACTAGAGACCTGGAGCATCCAGACTAGAGACCTGGAGCATTCAGACTAGAGACCTGGAGCATTCAGAGACTAGAGACCTGGAGCATCCAGACTAGAGATCTGGAGCATTCAGACTAGAGACCTGGAGCATTCAGAGACTAGAGACCTGGAGCACCCAGACTAGAGACCTGGAGCATTCAGACTAGAGACCTGGGGCATTCAGACTAGAGACCTGGATCATCCAGACTAGAGACCTGGAGCATCCAGACTAGAGACCTGGAGCATTCAGACTAGAGACCTGGGGCATTCAGACTAGAGACCTGGAGCATTCAGACTAGAGACCTGGAGCATCCAGACTAGAGACCTGGAGCATTCAGACTAGAGACCTGGAGCATCCAGACTAGAGACCTGGAGCATTCAGAGACTAGAGACCTGGAGCATCCAGACTAGAGACCTGGAGCATTCAGACTAGAGACCTGGAGCATCCAGACTAGAGACCTGGAGCATTCAGAGACTAGAGACCTGGAGCATTCAGACTAGAGACCTGGAGCATTTTTCTTCTTCTCAAGTGGTAATAAATGGTTAAATTTAGCACCAAATTTGTGGCACAAATGGAATCGACCCAATAAAAATGCTGCAACAACTTGTGGGACAGGACTGAGCCTGAGAACGGACTTCAGAAACAGACACGTTTGAGACGAGTAGTTGAAAGAAAATGATGATTTCAGAGTGAAATATTCACGATGAGCTCATGTTGCACGTAAATTTACCCCAAAAGAGACATAAAATTCCAAAAAAGACACAAAATTACCCTAAAAAAGCATGAGAAAACCATCTTATCTCCTCTGCCACTCCCTTACAGACGGTTTAGAGCGTGAGTCAGCGTATTCTCTCTTCTATGGCTCTTCGTTCCCATTCAACCCTTCACAGCCTGGGCTTGATGCTTGTATCTCTTTAGTAGTTGGAAGTCATAGGAACTCTTTATTAGCACAGTCAATGTTAAAGTTAAGCTCTTAACTAAAATATGTTTTTTACAACAAAAACAATCCATCACTGGCATAGACATCATATACAATACTTACAATAAAATCAATAACATCACACTGCAGCTTGAATCTTTAAATGTTGGTCAAGAATATGAGTTTCTTCTCCATCTGATCAAACTGATCATTGACCTGCTGTCTCCCCCTAAATATCCTCTGGACCTTTACTTTTCTGTAAATGTTGTGAGTTCTTCCTTCATCTTCATAAACTGATCAGTGACCTTCTGACAGCGATCAGCTGACTGGATGATGGCTTCTCTTAGCTTTCTGTCTTCTTCAGGGGTCGCAGTGATTCTAAACACTCTCACAATGAGCTTTAACATATCATTGATCAAAGTCATCAATATAACAGTTACATCCAGAGCTCCTCTACTCATTTCTGCCAGCTGAGACACTCGTGTTAGAATCAACTGAAAGTCCTCCAGATGTTCTAGAGTGCATTCTGCCTGAAGTTTAGATGATATTTGCTCCAGCTTTTCACACACTGGGCCTCATTCATGAAACGTTAGTAGATTTGTGCGTAGATTTGCACATAAAAGCCTACGCTACTAAAAACCTACTCCGGATTCATGAACGCCGCGGGAAACTCAGATCTGATCGTAAACACGTGTGTATGATCATGAATGCCAATCCATCGTAAGGTGGCAGCGCGCTCCCGGTAATCAGCAATTAGCATGAACCCCGCCCATGAATTGCTAATGACCACCATATAAGGAGGTGTGTAGAGGCATCCTGTCGACCTGTCAGTCATGGCACAAAGAAAAGAAGAATGAGAAAGAAAAAAGAATTTTTCCGAAGCGGAGATTGAAGTTATTTTGGGAGAAGTGGAGTCCAAAAAAAATTTTTATTTTCATCTGTTAGTAGTGGTGTGACAGCTCCTGTGGTGTCTGCGGGCTGGCCAGTGGGGTCATAAGCCACGGCGTCAGTGGGTAACCCCTATCCCCTATGGATATAGAAGGGTAAGTCCATATATAACACACACATGTGATTATGCAGGCTATATTCTTACCAATGAGCCAGCCGTCTCTCACAGCTCCATCCTCCAAACGCGTGCCAACTGCGCAATTACGCAGGATGAATGCGTCATGCGTCCCACCGGGCCACCGGGCCACAACGTTTAACAACACACACTTTGCGTCACAGATCAGTTGCACATTCACGGAATGAAAGTTTTTCCGGTTAATGTAAGCAAATGCATCACCGGATGGAGCCTTGATGCGTACGTGTGTGCAGTCTATGGCACCGATAACACCTGGCATGTTTGCAACTGCACTGAACCCCTGCATTACTTCTGTCTGCCGTTGTGCGCCATATGGAAATTGGATATACTCTGGCATTAATTTAATGATACCTCTGAGAACTGCAGGCAGGATGCGGCTCATGGATGGTTGCGAAATGCCGGACCTGTCCCCTATCTCCCGCTGGAACGTCCCTGTGGCTAGGAAGCCAAGCACAGACAGCACTTGTAGGTGTGCAGGGATGGCATGGCTGCGTTTTGTTGGCCTCGTCAGATTAGGCTCCATAATGTTGCATAAATGCAACAGAATTGGTCTCGGTAGTCTGAAACGACTAATCAACCATTCATCATTCTCAGCCAACAGATCTGCCCGATCCCTGAAGTACCGCTCTCTCCAAATAGCGCCTTGCGCCAAATCATGTAGAAGTGCAAGTTCAGCCATGGTTACCATTAACTAGGACTGAGGGCCTTTTATACTGTGGGAGGTTTAATTAGAATTGATCCAGATATGGTAATGGTTTACATCCTTTTTGTGATTTTATTATTAGCCTATATTTTTATTATCATCATTTAACATGTAGAAAATAACGCGTAATCTATTGAGTCAATTTACATAGATAATTCACAATTATGAGTTTAATCTGAATCTTAATCCCGCCAATTGCCAACTAATTTAACTAAATATGTTATATTTTTAATCGTTTGCCATGTTTATATCACATGTTTCAAAGGCATCTGCGTATTGTGTACATAACAGAACACATTATGAATTAAAATTGTAATTTCCAACAGTGACGAGCATTATTTATATGCGTTCTTAAATTTACACAAGCAGTACGTGTGGTCAGCAGCATGTGTAGATTTTGTTAGTAGCTACGAAAAGATCGGAGCTACTAAAATATTGATGAATGCGGAGATGCACGTAAATTTCCGTCTGCGAACGGTTTACACACAAATTCGTTCTGCTCACGTTTCATGAATGAGGCCCACTATCTTTATTTCCTGCAGAATGTTCTTCAGAGGTTCAACAATCCTCATGAACTCTCTCCCCAGCTCTTCTACTTTCTTTGCCCTTCCGTTCTCTATTATTTTTTTGTGTTACGTTTGCACCAACAACAACAGCAGTACCTCCTGCTGCTAATACACCTCCTGCTGCTATTAAACTCAGCCCCCCAGTGAATGGAGCTGCAACGATCATGAACCCTAATCCTAATCCTGCTACTTTAGCTCCACCTGTTCTGTCTCTATCTGTTCTCTCCTGCATCTTTCTTACTTTCTCAGCGATCTTCTGTAACTCTCTTGGGATCTTTCTCATCCTGGATTCTTTGCTGTTAGGGTTAGGGTTAGTATGTTATGTTATGTTATGTTATGTTAGTAGTTAGTTATGTCACAAACCTCGACAGTTTTCACGACGTAGGATGAAACATTCTGTATTTTGCTGTTCTAGCAGTGATTTTATGTTTTTCTTCCTCTTCTTGTTTTAAAGACAGTTTCAGTTAAACCCCTCCAGCCGTCAGGATGAAGCTGATCGTGTCTCTCACTCTCTTCTTGATGCTCTCCAGCACAGGTAACTCTACTCACTCTTACATCAGCGTTTATGCAGATAATATAAATGTAATGCTGACTAGAATTAAATGCTTAATTTAATAAAAAAAAATATTTTAGGGACAAATCAGGAGAGGAACATTAAGTATCTGTAGTAGGGTTTGGTTTAGTGACAGCAGAGCCATTTCAAATGTTTGTCTCAGTTCATTTATTCTTTATTTATTTATTTATTGCAGCAGCAGGTCTTAAGTGTCAGACCAGTTCAGGCCTCCAACCGTGTGCCTCCGATGATCAGTTGTGTGCAACAATTGCTGTCACTACAGGTAAAAATGCATAAAATATTATGAAGATTAATCTGTTTCCAGAAGTGATTTACTTTAATTTTGTCCCATTTAGTCCATGTGTCCTCTTAACATGAAGTACATTGTGTTCAGTATTAGGTAATGAGCAAAGTCGCATCCACCACACCTGTGTGCTGCCCGCTGTCTGCAGGGTTCCCAGTCACACATTTTCATTTAGTTTTGGTCGGGAGAAGGCAGCTTATGCTGTTCGTTGCTGCAACACAGACGGCTGCAACAGTCAAACTGTATCCTGTAAGTATGTTTGGAGTTTAGCTGAAATAACTGGGGTGTGAACTTAACGTTACTCTGAACTCGTGTCTCGTGCATGTCTCCTGTTCTGTTTCAGATCCTGATATGACAGAAAACAGCCTGCAGTGTTTTAGGTGCTCTGGTACCGTCTGTAATCAGACAGTTCAGTGTGTGGGAGCAGAGGACCGCTGCTTTCATATGACTGGTGAGTCCTCCTGATCCATGTTGATCACACACTGCCTCAAGTGTTTGCTTTTGATTAAAAAAATGGTTCTCCTAGTAAAACAGTGGTTTTGTCATCGACAGGGTCACATCACAACAAAACCTTTGTGGCCCGTGGCTGTATGTCTGCAAACTTGTGTGATGTTCGCAACCTGATGGCGATTGATAGAGCTTTGTTTGGTGATGAGCCTGACTATGAGCCCGACATCACCGATGAGCCCGACATCACCAATGAGCCCGACTCAACCGGTGAGCTTGACATCACTGCAATCGAATGTTGTGCATCCAGCTTCTGTAACTCGGCAGTGTGACGGTCACACTGAGTGTTGTTCCTGTGCTGCTTGGTCTCGTTGCCCTTGTCGTCTATTAGAACCAAGAGTGTAACCGAGCTGAAGTGTTTAACCAACAAAACACAAAAAAGACAGCACTGCTAAAGGTACCTAGTGTGTGAGGTTTTAGCTCCAGCGGCTGCAGAAGACAAACCACAAACTGTCCCCATTTCTCTTTTTACTCTTGCACTCCTCCATGTAAGGAAGCCATTACACAGTCAGATGCAAACACAAAAGCCGTCTAAAACCACCCAGATGCATTCTGAGTACACATATGTGTATATTTGTACAGGTACATTGTGTTACGTGATAATATGTAATGTAATACTTTATGTGTAAATACATGTTGTACATACAGGAGCTAAAGTTAATAAGGGGTTAAAATGCTCTAAACAAAGAACAGGAAGAGACACACAAACCCTGACCACACTGACAGAACACACACACACTGGAAGCACACGCACACACCTCCAGGAAACACACACACACACACACACACACACACACACAATACGATGGCATTCACAGAGAGCACACACACGCACGGAGCGTCCTCTCAGCTTCAGGGCTTTCTGAGAAATCACATGATCACAGCAGCCAATCACACAGCAGCAGCTACACACACACACACACACACACACACACACACACACACACACACACACACACACACTCCCCCCGCCCTCACAACTCCGCCAACTCTGACCCAATGTTAACTTTTCTTTTTTAAAGAAAGTTATTATCTAGAGGTTTTTGGATATTAATGGAGCAGATAGGCCTATAATAATCATTTTAATCAACTCCTAGAACTGTTTGGGTTAATCTAAGACTGTAATTGTAAACTGACATTTGTTTCATTAGAAATGTCATCTCACAATACCAAAGATGATTTTACTCCTGACATGTTGTCCCCGTCTTGTTCTGTAACTCCTCCTCTTTCCCAGTATACTTCTCCTCTGGCTCTCTCACTTTCGCCTACAGCCCAAATTCTAATCTTATCTGGCCTCAAACAGCCCTGACTCAAGGTCTTTTGGAAGAATTCCCCTGTTGAGCGCTGCAGTGAGACTCCCCCCCCCCCCCCCCCCCCCAACCTCTCACAGACACCTGTTGACTTTCTGCTGCTGTCTGGAGGCCTTGGAAGGTCGTCTCCATAGCAACTGCTATGACGTCTGAGACGGGACTGATTAGTTACTGGACAAAGGCGGATCTCAGGCTTACACACTTGAACTTCTACATATACAGATACGCAAACACCCCCCCCCCCCCCCCCCCCCCAACCAACCCCGCCTCCGACGCTTATTACCCCCAGCTAGACAGGTGCTGCCTGACTATGCTGCCCCCCCCCCCCCCACCCCACTGTGGCATGTCATAAGTCTGTTCATGTTGTGAAGTGTATTATGTATATTATGTATTATGATTATGTTGCTGAGGTTTTTTCATAGTTTTTTCCTCGTTTCCTCTCCTCATGTTGTGCTGTATTTCTTTCTCTTCATCTCTGTCTTCCTGTCCTCTTCACCTCTGTCATACTGTTTGTGTGTTTTTATATATTTTGGACGGGTTGATGGCTAATTTCGTTGTACTACCCTGTACAATGACAATAAAGGCTTCTGACCTGAGACTCCCCCAGTGATTTTTGGTGTGTTTTCTCCTGCCCTGTGTCTGCTGCTCCCCTGCCTGGCTACCTGAGATCAGCTTTTGTACTTCTGAAATAAACTATTTAACTGACTGCTAGACTTCTGTTCTGCTTCTGGCCTGTTATTCCTGACTTTGATAACTAAATGATACTGTAGCTTGACTGCCTTCATTACTTCACACTGCAAATGATTTGTTTCTTACCAAGATAAAAGAACTTAGATTTAGAAGTGTTAGATCTTTTTCTTGTTTTAAGAGTTAATTTCTTATTTTAAGTGTTCAACATGCTTATTTCTAGATTTAATAATCTTAATTCAAGAAATCTTGTCAAGGTAAATTATCTGTCCATGCAGCAAGATCATTTCCCTCAGATTTACTGTTTGATCTGGTTTTAGACCTTTAGATTTACTGTTTTATCTGGTTTTTAGACCTTTAGATTTACTGTTTTATCTGGTTTTTAGACCTTTAGATTTACTGTTTTATCTGGTTTTTAGACAACACTTTATTGCAGTGTGTAAACTTCAGAGTAGCTCCAGACAGAGATGACACAAGACATACCCGTTGCATGTGCAATGGATCAATGCAACGACTATTTCGACAAAATAGTTTCGTCCATCCGTTATCTGTAACTGCGTAACACAGAGAGACACTACCATTCACGCTCTCATTGACTCCTACGGGACATTTAGAGTCACCAGGTAAACCTAAGCTGCATGTGTTTGGACTGTGGGAGGAGAGAACCCTCGCTGACACGAGGAGAACATGCAGAACACAACAGAACCGGATCCAAGAAAGAAAACAAGGTGTCAAGGTTTTGGTTTTATAATAATAATAACTTTATTTCTATAGCACCTTTTAATAACACCAGTTTACAAAGGGCTTGGATAGAGAGAGTTAATCACAAGGAGAATGATGTCATAAGGCTAAAAACTATTCTTACATTAAAATAAAAACAATCACAGACAGAGCAGGAACAAAGACATTCTCACAGACACAGAAAATAAAAGGGAAAAGGAGTAAAAGAGTAAAAGGGAGTGGTGAGATAGAGAGCATTACATAAAATCAAGTCTTTAAAAGTGGGTTTTAAGATGTGATTTAACAGAAGTTAGTGACTATGTCATGACAAGTATGACAAGTCTCTTTTTATTTGTCAATTTGTGACTTTTTTTGGTCGTTTTGTGCCGATTCTGGATATTAACGTCTGTTATTGGGTAACTTTGTGTCACTTTTGGTAATTTTACATCTTTTCTTTGTGATTTTATGTATATTTTTCACTTCGTCTCTTTTTTTGGTAATTTTATCCTTCGAATCAGTCTTGTGTGACTTTTGTGTGTACATACATAAGTGACCACCAATAATATATTCTTAATGTGAACCAAAACAATAAGAACAACAGATTTGGACAATAAACTCTAACTAGAGTAATCAGTGGTTTGGATTGCTGTTTTAACATAAAGGGAAGCAGTGCGTCGACAGTCAGATATCGGGTTGGGCGGAGAGAGAGAGACAGAGTCTCTACGTTTTCGATCCCGGGTCAAACGGGCGGTCGGATATCGAGATGGTTCGTTGAGGCGGAGTTCTTCACGGCTTACGATCTCGAGTCTGATTAGGGTCCACTTGACGAGTTGGCGGCCAGATATCTTGGTGGGCGGTTGAGGTGAATTCCCTGCTGCTTTCGATCGAGGGTCTGGTGAGGTGATCTGGGCCACAAACGTACTTTTATGGGGGACTGTTCAGCTTCAGGCTGATCTGGGTCAGCGACCGAAAGTTCTTCTGTGGGGTCTGTCGTGGCAGTTTTGACAACTGCACTAAGTTAAAGGGTGAGCTGGCCAAACACAAAGCACTCAATACTCTGTTCAGCAAGTTTTATTAGCACCTTCGTGTTCCATACACCGCACAATCCCGAATGGCTCTTTCACAGTACAACAAAGTCCCGTACACCGCTCGACTTATATCTGTTGTATTTCCCAGCATTGATTCTTCACCAAGTCTCAATGTGGCCCTATCTTCCTGCCCTATACAACACATCAGGACAGACCCCCTGGTCTACATGTTCCCCTCAGTCATGGTGTTATCAGAGTTAAGTTCACAGTTTGAGTTCCCACAAGGCCTAGCGTCTTGAATACCAAGTAGGTCGCCGCCTACTTCATGCCCCACCATGCAGGAAACACCAAATTTATCCTTCACAGGTCGCCTGGCTGTTCTTAGTTCTATTGAAGAGTTTAGCCTAGTTTGGGGTAAACCAGTGGTTTGTGAAGGCCGAGTTATAAATCTGCAGAGTCCTGCCCGGATGTGATTTTGTAATTTTTTGGCCAGCGATAAGAAGCTGAGGACTTAAGAAAGATGTGATTTTTGTTGTGATAAGGGCCCGGCGAGACAGACTTGCGGTTCTTTTGTGCTTTTGTCTAGACGAGTCTAATGTATATGTGGAGGTTTTCCACTAGTTAAAGAGGACGACACCAGCTGCGGGGCGCTAAGTCATGAATACACGGGAAGTGTATCCTCAGCGGTAGCCGGAATCTGCACACGGGTTGTGCCAAATAAAGTAATTACTCTCTGAGTATAAAGGGCAATACTTAATTGATATGTAATTAATATGGATAACTGTTAGAAGTACATAAGTACAGACCTCACAATCAAATTAGATGATTGACACAGATGAATTGGACAAGAGGTCAGAAGGGTGTAATTCCATGGTACACTCAAGAAATCCAACATGTTTAAGAAAAGAAAAGTCTAAATACCAAAGTGAACAAACCCCAGACTGACTCATACTAACGACTGACTGACTGATGTCATGATATCTGTAATTAAAGTGTTTTAATATTTTAATGTTTCTGCTTCTGTTATGAAGTTTAATATGTTTTATATATGTGATTTGTACAGGTACATTGTGTTACGTGATAATATGTAAATACTATGTAATGTAATACTTGTTTATGTGTAAATACATGTTGTACATACATACTGAGCTAAAGTTAATAAGGGGTTAAAATGCTCTAAACAAAGAACAGGAAGAGACACACAAACTCTTACCACACTGACAGAACACACACACATACAACAGACAGATTAGACAGACTGATTAGGTTCTGGATAAAGGCAGGTCTCAGTCTTACACACTTTAACTTCTACATATACAGATACGCAAACATCCCCGCCCCAGACTCCCCCAGTGATTTTTGGTGTGTTTTCTCCTGCCCTGTGTCTGCTGCTCCCCTGCCTGGCTACCTGAGATCAGCTTTTGTACTTCTGAAATAAACTATTTAACTGACTGCCAGACTTCTGTTCTGCTTCTGGCCTGTTATTCCTGACTTTGGTAACTAAATGATACTGTAGCTTGACTGCCTTCATTACTTCACACTATATGTGAACACTCCAAATGATTTGTTTCTTACCAAGATAAAAGAAATTAGATTTAGAAGTGTTAGATAATTTTCTTGTTTTAAGAGTTAATTTCTTATTTTAAGTGTTCAACATGCTTATTTCTAGATTTAATAATCGTAATTCAAGAAATCTTGTCAAGGTAAATTATCTGTCTGATGAAGCTGATTCTGTCTCTGACTCTCATCGGGATGCTCTGCAGCACAGGTAATACAACATGATTTAAGATGTTAGACGATAACCAGAATGTCCTTTATTTAACATGAACATGAGTCAGGATGCAGGTGAGGTCAGTTAAAGTGTGAAGAAGGAACATTTCAATGGACTGAGAGTAAATCTGCAGCAGATGAAATGAATGAGTCCCCTTTTAAAGGCAGTGTTTCGTCAGGATGAAACAGTTTATCTGGGCTTTACGGTGGAATCGTTGTGCTGCTCACCGTCATCATTTCACTGATAAATGTTTTCCTCGGAGCAGCTGCAGCTCTTCAGTGTCGTGATGATGCAACCGGTGGACTCAAAACCTGTGCAGACGGAGAACTGTGTGCAACAGCTGCCAAAAAAGGTAGTGTTTCCTCATCACTCTGTTTCTGACTCAGTGTGTTTGCTCTGTGTGTCCTTTTACTGAACATTTTACAATACTCTCTGTTCCAGGCAACAAGAAGTCAAAGTTTTGTGCGCCGTCTTCACTCTGCAACCCAAACAACCAGACATTTTCCTTCAACTTTGGCTCTTCTAACGGGACTAAATTTGTTCACTGCTGCAACACAGACCGCTGCAACAGTCAGAATGTGCCCTGTGAGTGACGTGAGAACAACCTGTGGTCATGTTCAAGGAAGGAAGTGACTTCCTGTCAACAATGTGAACATGGGGATGATGTCTCTTGTTCTGTTTCAGACCCTGTTCCTCCAGTGAACAAAGAGCTGAAGTGCTACGTCTGTAACAACTGCACCAAGATGGTCCAGTGTCAGGGGTTCGAGGACCGCTGCCTCAGTGGGACCGGTGAGTCCTCTAGCTGCATAATGCATTCAGCTTTTCAGCAGAATACGAATTTTTCGCGACGTAAGTTGCGAAAAACTGCCCAAAATTTTGCATTGAAATGAATGGGACGGCCGAAAGAAAATGAGCAAAAAAGAACATTGAAGATTTTCAGACGTCTACTTCTCCGGCATAATTTCACCTAGAGACTCCATTTAAACTTTAAACAGTAGACACAAGTCTTGTGTATCGGTGTATTAATCCACGTTTCGATAGGTCATATAGTTTTTTATCAATCCCTGTTCAATGACCATGATCATTTTTGGAGAAATTCTGAGATTATAATGGGTGTGTATTGCACGGAATGTTCGTGTCACAGTGTGTGACATCATCGCCAGAGTGTAGAGGGAGAGAAAAAACTGTCAAAAAATAAATTTGAAAACTGCGCTCCAGGCCGCAAATTCCACTCTACAGAAATAATTTATACATAGAAACGTAGGAAAATTAGTCTTCTCCCTCACAATCCTCTGGTAAAGCTGTCAGAGTTATAGTTTGGGCGTAGGACGCACAGATGATCCACCAAAACCACCAACAGCCTCATTGGCTCCCATATTAAAAACGCAGGAAGATTTCTGAAAAAGTGAGATTTAACTGTTTTTTTAGATCGCTCTAACAAAGCTATTTTTTCATTTTTCTTAAAAAAAAAAACATATGTAGACGTTCAGGAAGAACTCAGGACGCCCAAAGTGAAGTCGGATCAATTATGGTTTTGCCAAAAATGCTTTCTGTTCGAGGCCAGAAATTTCACTCTGCCCACCTCTGGCTGCTGTCACTCTGCCAGAAGATTCCACAGCTGTTAATTCTGTTGATTGCTCTGCTCTGATTGGTCGACCCCAACGCTTTGATGCTTTGATGTGATTACAGTTACACACACACTGGTCATTTAATGTAATAACAGTTAAAGATAAAGGCGTAAGCGCGCACACTCCTCCAGATACAAATGTTTCACACACACACACACACACACACACACACACACACACACATTTTGAGGTTAAAGGTCATAGGTTGCTGTATAAATAAATACTTGAAAAGGAATGCTTGTTGTAGGTGTGCTCCTTGTATATTATATAGTATCATAACATTACTAGTATTAATTGTTATAAATCTCTGAATGAATCTCATCATAGTGTACACACACCGGCAGTAGTGGCCCTTTCACTATTTACCCAGAGGACATTTTCTAGTTGTAAACTGACATTTGTTTCATTAGAAATGTCGTCTCACAATACCAAAGATGATTTTACTCCTGACATGTTGTTGATGCTTCTGACACTTCTGGAGACTGTGGAAGGAGTTTGGAAGTTATGAAAAGCTTGATGCTTTGCTGCTTGCTTTCTAGCATCTAACACAGCAGGAGATGCTAATGCTAACTACCTATGCTAACAAAACGATGACTGGCTCCCTATAAAAGACCCTCACTGGAGCAGTCACAAGCTGAGATAACATGACGCAACTAACAGCGAGCCAGAGATCAACCAGTCTAGAGGAAGACGGTGAGAGCCAGCGATCAGGAGCCAACAGCAGTCCAGGAGGAAGAAACACCAGCAGGGGCCACATGACCAACACCATGAAGGCTGCAGGGGCCGCACCAAAACTCTGAACTAAATTCTGCTCAATATTAATTTAATCGCTTTATAAAATACAGTAATTATTTGAGCTGCTACTGAGAAGATATACAGAACAGAATACATGTAATGATCAGACTGTTAATGTGGAGTAAATCAAATATAGCAGTTAAAAGTATTAAATACTCCAATCACTATATCACTTTAAAACTCAACTGTAAATTACCTTTAGCAAGGTTCCTATTGGTGTTTTTGTATTATTTAGCTTGTTTGTAAATTTTCTAGGTGTTTTACAATGTTGTGATGCTTTTATTTTGAAAAGGTGCTGTCCAGTGTGAAACAGGTGCTTTAATTTTGAAAGGTAATGACAGGAAATAACAGGTGGAACGGTTAAATGAAAAGCGAACGGTAAATAATAACGACTCATAATTCATATTAAGTTGATATAAAGTATCAAAAGGCTTCTATAGTGGCTGACTGACAGGACACAAGGTTTGTTAGAGTTTATTTTCTTCTTTCATTTAATATTAGTGGCTATATTTGTTGTCTTTACTAATAGTAAAAGTGCTTGTTTGCTCCAGTGCTAATGCTAAAGTTTGTTATTGTTTCCACCTCGTAGCTCTTACGTGGATTCACAAGGTGACCAAATGTCTTTTTTTTTTATTTTCTTGGAGCTACGATTTTAAATAAATCTACCAGTGAACTACCAGTTAAAGAGTCGACATCATTCAGCTACTAAACATACATTCAAACCACTAAAACAATATAGAACATGTATGTTATGCAGTAAACCAGTCATTTATTAACTTTATGCAAAAAGCAACACATGTTTTAAGGTACCTAACATCAGGCATATACGTAAACCGCCTTCAAAATAAAAGCACTGCGGTTTTATTGATTTCTAATTTCTGGGTAACCTCACGCGGGCCGGACCAGGACAGCCAGCGGGCCGGATGTGGCCCGCGGGCCCCCAATGCCCAGGTCGGCCCTCAACGCTGCCACCAGCAGGAACTCATTCACTCTGATGAATCAGCACCAGCAGCAGTCTGGGGTTCAGCATCTTGCTCAAGGACACTTCAACATGTAGCTGCCATGGTCGGGGATCGAACCACCAACCCTCCGATCAGAAGACGACCGCTCTACCAACTGAGCCCCAGCCGGCCCATTAAACAGCCACCAGGACCAGAACATTAAGGTCCCTGCAGCCGTCGCTGCTCTGAACACAAGAGAGCGATGGATGTTTGTGTTTTTACGTGTTTATGTTTATTTGCAGTGTAATGTTTCTATGCTGTGTGCTGTGTAAATGGGGGTAAACGTGGTGCACTTCTATATCTTTTATCCAAAGATCTTTACTCTACACACTGACTCATTCACCCATTCACACATTCATCCTGGTGGCAGCGGCTGCCCTAAACGCTGCCTCCTGCCACCAGCAGGAATTCATTCACACACCAATGAATCAGCACCAGCAGCAGTCTGGGGTCCAGTGTCTTGCTCAAGGACACTTGGACATGTAGCTGCCATGGTCGGGGATGGAACCACCAACCCTCGGGTTACTAAATGTAATGTTGAGCGTCTGTGTTATCTGTTGAATGCAGTGATGTGAAAATGAATTTCCCCTTGGGGACAATAAATCTAATCTCATCTAAAAAAGTTAAACATTAAGCTGTAAAAGAGTGAAACACACAAAGAACAGTGTGAATGCTTCATGATGGAAGCTGACAGATTGTGGTTTTGAAGATGATTTATTGATACAGGAGGATCCAGTGGGATTATTATCATAGAACTGATCAGCTCCACATTATTCTCCTGTTATTAAATATCCTCCTCAGTCAGCAGCTGAAGAGTCTCTGTCCCTTTGAGACCATCAGTCTCCGGCTTTACTAAAGACCAGCCTCCTGTCCTTTAAAGAAAGACCTCCGGTCCCCGTTGTCCCTGTTGTCCCTACGTCCCGGCGGAGGAGGACAGCTGCGTCCCCAGGCCGCTCTGCTCCAGCTCTGCGATGACCGACATGTGTCTGAAGTCCGCCGGCTGCCGGTTGAACGTCTCCACCAGACGAAGCGTCTCGGCCCGCTGGCTGCCGTAGAACAGCTGCACCTGGTTGGCCAGACACTGAGCCTGGTGGACGGTCTGGGGACACAGAGACACGCTGAGACACCTGCAGGACACCTGGACGCTCCAACACGCTGCGTTCATACTCTCCATCCAACCAGGAACCATGTTCAGCTATCATCGGATGATCTGGACTAACAGTGTTTATAATTCAATTCAATTCAACTTTATTTATAGAGCGCATTTCATGCACAAGGCAGACTCAATGTGCTTCACAATACACATAATTACAGTTAAAAACAACAACAACAACAAAAAACACAGAAAAATCAAACAAAAATCGATTTCAAATGAATTGAAGAGTGCAGGTAGACAAGCCATGCCATATTCACCACATACACACTGACTGACTCACACATGTGCACCCACTCCCACAGCCACACATGTTCACAGTTCAACCACATGCTGTAGAGAAAAGATGTGTTTTTAATCTGTTTTTAAAAATGGCTGCTGATGTGGCAAGTTTAACTGTGTCAGGCAGGGTGTTCCACTTTCTTGGGGCATAAACACTAAAAGCTGCTTCTCCTTCTGTGGATCTGGTGTGAGGGAGGAGGAAGTTGCCACTGTTAATAATTAACACTTCAGCTATTGTTGTGTATTAATTTGGACATATAGCAGTTTAAATATATCTATATTTATAATATATCTTTTGATAAACACACAGAAATCTGACTGAGTCTCAGTCTCTTTACAGGAAACTCCTGCTGGATTAGATCAGAGCAGCTCTGAGTCAGGAAATCCCACTGCACCATTTGGAATCAAACGGGAAATCAAGAGACCTGACACAGGAACATTATGTATAATAGCACCAGTTATTATTACTTATTATGACTGGGAAGCTGCTGTTCGGACCAAGGACCTGTTTTTGTGTATCCTGAATATCTGTTTTGTGATACTATGAATAAATAAATATATAAATCCTGCACAGGCCTGTCTTTCTAGAAGAAGATTTTCCACTATTAAATGAGGATTTTATCTTAATTTTCCTTCTGAATAAGAACAAAACTTTTCCTTAATGTGTCGACAAGTCTTGTGTGTTTTCCAGACTGACTGAGAGCTGGAAGGTGTTGAGTGTGATCAGTCGGCGTGGAGGACTTACGATGAACTTGGCGTCCCTCTCGGCGGTCATCAGGACCAGGCCCTTGTCCTGCAGCTCGGGGTAGTGGTAGAGGATCAGCTGGCTGGGAGCGTTCTCACCCAGCGTCTGCTGCCGACACAAACACTCTCATCAACAAGTCTTTATACTCTACCTGACACTATATGACGTTTCATGGGCGTTTTATATGAATGGCACTTTGCCTTGTTGTGTGTGGAAGGTCCCTTTAATTATTTTTTGGTAATTGTGTGTCTTTTTTTTAAATAATTTTGTCTTTTTTGGTAATTTTGTGTCTTTTTTTTATAATTTTGTCTTTTTTGGCAATTTTGTGTCTTTTTTTTTTATAATTTTGTGTCTTTTTTGGTAATTTTGTGTCTTTTTTAAATAATTTTGTGTCTTTTTCTAATAATTTTGTGTCTTTTTTTTAAATAATTTTGTCTTATTTGGTAATTGTGTGTCTTTTTTTAAAATAATTTTGTGTCTTTTTTGGCAATTTTGTGTCTTTTTTTATAATTTTGTGTCTTTTTTGGTAATTTTGTGTCTTTTTTAAATAATTTTGTGTCTTTTTTTAAATAATTTTGTGTCTTTTTTGGTGTTTGTCTTTTTAAAATAATTTTGTGTCTTTTTAAATAATTTTGTGTCTTTTTTAAATAATTTTGTGTCTTTCTAAATAATTTTGTGTCTTTTTAAATAATTTTGTGTCTTTTTTAAATAATTGTGTGTCTTTTTTTAATAATTTTGTGTCTTTTTTGGTAATTTTGTCTTTTTATAATAATTTTGTGTCTTTTTAAATAATTTTGTGTCTTTTTTCAAATACTTTTGTGTCTTTTTTGTAATTTTGTGTCTTTTTTTTGTAATTTTGTGTCTTTTTTTTGTAATTTTGTGTCTTTTTCTGGTCATTGTGATTCTGCCTCCAGGTAATTTGAGTTTGAGACCCCTGGTCTACAGGTTCTATACAAGAAGTATTCAGATCCTTTACTGCAGTAAAAGTACTAATACACACTGTGCAATGACTCCACTACAGTAAAAGTACTAATACACACTGTGAAATGACTCCACTACAGTAAAAGTACTAATACACACTGTGAAATGACTCCACTACAGTAAAAGTACTAATACACACTGTGAAATGACTCCACTACAGTAAAAGTACTAATACACACTGTGAAATGACTCCACTACAGTAAAAGTACTAATACACACTGTGAAATGACTCCACTACAGTAAAAGTACTAATACACAC
The DNA here is from genome assembly GCF_030273125.1 of Centropristis striata. Classification (NCBI taxonomy): domain Eukaryota; kingdom Metazoa; phylum Chordata; class Actinopteri; order Perciformes; family Serranidae; genus Centropristis; species Centropristis striata. Next base: position 13,147 of record NC_081525.1, on the reverse strand, counting down.
TGTGAAATGACTCCACTACAGTAAAAGTACTAATACACACTGTGAAATGACTCCACTACAGTAAAAGTACTAATACACACTGTGAAACGACTCCACTACAGTAAAAGTACTGCATTCAAAACTTACTGAAGTAAAAGTACAAAAGTATCAGCATCAAAATGTACTTAAAGTATCAAAAGTAAAAGTACTCGTTATGCAGAATGGACCCACTCAGATTGTTAAATATTGCATAAATATATAATATATAAGATTGTTTGTATTGATGTGTTTATTTTAGCAGCTTTTTCATTTCCTCAAGATAAAACTCATTTAAACTATTTAATATACTGTTATGTTTAATTTAAAAAAAAACATCTTATCACTTCAAATTCAGTTTGATGTCAAAAGTTACTAAAGCTGTCGGATAAATGTAGTGAAGTAGAAGTATAAAGTTACATAAAATGGAAATACTCAAGTAAAGTACAAGTACCTACATTTTTTTTTACTAAAGTACTTGAGTAAATGTACTTAGTCACATTACACCACTGATTATACATCACTGTGATTTAATGATGAAAGGTCAGCTGATCAAACCATAAACCTGATAACTGTTTATAATAAATAATAATAATAATATAAATAATAAAGTAAAACACAGCGTCTGTCTGTGAGGAGAGAAGATGAATCTCTGAGCTACCAAGAGAAACCAGACAGAAGGACTTCAACATTTAAAACCCTGACTGGTTTCCTGACCACAACCTGTTGATCTGCACGGATAAAGTGTTGTTGTTGTTGTTGTTGTTGTTGTTGTTGTTGTTGTTGTTGTGTGCTGTGAGGAGCTGACCTGGACGTTGATGAGGGAGGTGAAGTGCAGCTGGTGTCCGGACCACTGACCCAGGAAGAACTCGTATCCCTCCCTCTGAGGGACGGCGTACAGGAACTGAGGATGTAATAACAACATTCATAAAGACAAGTTGATGTGCTGCTAGCCTGCTAACAGCAGCCTGATCTCACATGATCTAGATCTGGTCTGGAACCAGCCGTTCATCTCTCCGTAGAGGAGGTGTGGTTTACGATCCTCCGGAGCCGTTTATTGGACGCTTAGAATGTCTATCAAAGCGTCTGTAGGTAGCTCTTAGCCAATCAGATCAGTTATACCAGATGACGTAGTAGAGCAACAGAGATGGATGTTTGTTGTGTGTGTGTCTGTGAGAGAGTGTTGCTGCTGCTTTGCTTCTCCAGTTCTCGCTTTCTGCAAGATTATTTATTTTCACGCTTTATTCCCCCTCATGTCATTCAGCCACACATCCACTGATTTTATGGGCAATAAACAAGCTGCTGGGGGTCTCTGGGGGCTCCGCTGTCCCCCGGCTCCTAGCCAGATCACCGCTAGCGCCGGCTATTAGCCGGCGCTAGCGGTGATCTGGCTCTGAGCCGAGGGACAGCGGAGCCCCCAGAGACCTTTCGCCTTTCAACTTTCTCTCTAAACTATTTAAAACACCGTCTACAGCTAAAGAGAGTTTCGCGTCTGCAGCAGCCATGTTGGATCCGTAAGAAAACTACAAAACTACAAGCTTCCGTCTGCCGAGTAGTACTCGTCATGGTCTCGCCGTCCCTCCCCGTTCTGTGATTGGATCCCTAAATCAGGGCTAAGAAACCTCTCTGGTTTCCAGACTGGATGGAGGTTCGCAATGAAATTTGAGCGAGCAGGGCAGTCTGGGTAAACCAGGCTAGTGTGCTCCACTCTCTCTGTTACATTATTATCACTATATGAACTGTTTTAGACATGGAAGACCTGTTAGATAGTAAACCAATTTTAGGCCTATCTCCAAGCTGCCCTTTATCTCTAAGGTCTTGGAGAAGGTGGTATATGGTCAGCTACAGTCTTTTCTTGATGTACTTGGTGTCCTGGAGGTGTTCCAATCTGGTTTTAAAACTATGCACAGCACAGAGTCAGCTCTACTCAGAGTTTTTAACCACATCCTCCTGGCTAATGACTCCGGTGACCATGTAATTCTTGTTCTGTTGGACCTGACTGCAGCGTTTGACACCGTGGACCACAGCATCCTAGTGGCTCGGTTACGCCACCTAGTGGGCATCAGTGGTACTGCGCTAGAGTGGTTCAAGTCCTATCTGACTGACAGAAGTTTAAGTGTAAGCCTTGGTACCTCGGAGTCCAGCCCCGCTCCACTGCTGTATGGGGTTCCACAGGGGTCAATTTTAGGGCCCCTGCTTTTGTATTTACTGCCTCTGGGCTCCATCTTGAGAAAGCACGGCATCCCTTTCACTGCTACGCTGACGACAGTCAGATATACGTGCCGCTGAAGGAAAAACATGCTTTCTCCCTCACACCGCTCCTGTCTTGTCTCAAAGACATCAAGGCCTGGATGGCGCCTTGAACTTTTTATATTTTAATGAGAAGAAGACAGAAGTGATGGTGTTTGGCCCTAGTGGCTCTTGTGTGACCCCTCCTTTTGACTTGGGCCCTCTGGCAGATTTTTTAAGACCGACTGTTTCTAATTTAGGTTTTAAGATGGACAGTGATTTTAAATTAGATTAGCGCTGCTGTGAGGTCAAGCTTCTTCCACATCAGGCAGCTGGCTAAGGTGAAGCCTTTCCTTACGCACCAGCACTTTGAAACAGTAATCCAGCCTTCGTTACATCTCGGCTGGATTACTGTAACTCACTGTACCTTGGAGTCAGCCAGTCCTCCCTCGCACGGCTCCAGTTAGTGCAAAACGCGGCTGCTCGCCTCTTAACTGGAGTTCATAAGAGGGAGCACATAACTCCCATCCTGGCCTCCTCCACTGGCTGCCTGAGCATTTTAGAGTCCATTTTAAGATTCTTTTATTTGTTTTTAAATCTTTAAATGGTCTCGCCCCACTGTACCTCTCTGAGCTCCTCCGCCCCGACGCTCCTGCTCGCTGCCTCAGGTCAGCTGATCTGCTGCTCCTGGAGGTACCGAGGTCTAAACGGAGCTCAGAGGGGACAGATCTTTTTCTGCTGCAGCCCCCAGACTATTATAATATATATATATATATATATATAATGTATGGAAGGAGCTGCCTTTGCACATCAGACAAGCCTCCTCACTGTCCATTTTTAAAAGTCATCTTAAAACCTGTTTTTATTCCTTGGCTTTTAACCAGCATGAGACTCTGCTCTTGTTTTTAGTGTTTTATGGTTTGCTTTTATTTATTGTTTTTTAAATTGTCTTTTAAAAAGCAATGAATCTATTTATTTTAGTGTTTATTTCCTGTTTTATTTATTTTATTGTCTCTTGTTCTGTTTGTTTATGTACAGCACTTTGTTGCGGCTGTTGTTGTTTTAAAGTGCTTTACAAATAAAGTTGAGTTGAGTTGAGTTGAGTTGAGTTGGTCCGGGTGTGTGTCTGACACTGTCCAAATGACGGGAAAAAAGTCAAAATAACGAGGAAAAAAAAGTCAAAATAACGAGAAAAAAGTCAAAATAATGAGAAAAAAAGTCAAAATACCAAGAAAAAAGTCTAAATAATGAGAAAAAGCCAAAATACCAAGAAAATGTCAAACTTAGAAAAATAACACATAACATATGGTACTCACTCAATAATAATAATAATAATAATAATAACGGTCTTACCATGGGACACGCCTGGGACCTGCTGAGAATCACCTGGTACAGCTGGGTCTGCAGCACCACAACAACAACAACAACAACAAGGTTTTCATCAGTCATCATCACATCAGTAAATATTAAACGCTGCGTCATGATTCTGGTGTCAGACTCACCGGGATCACAGCGCTGATCGTGTCCTTGGTGGAGAAATACTTCATCCACAGCTGGAAGACAAACAAACGGGTCAGAACAAAGAAAACAAACGAGTCAGAACAAAGAAAACAAACGAGTCAGAACAAAGAAAACAAACGGGTCAGAACAAAGAAAACAAACGGGTCAGAACAAAGAAAACAAAGGGGTCAGAACAAAGAAAACAAACGAGTCAGAACAAAGAAAACAAAGAAAACAAACGAGTCAGAACAAAGAAAACAAACGGGTCAGAACAAAGAAAACAAACGAGTGAAAACAAAGAAAACAAACGAGTGAAAACAAAGAAAACAAACGGGTCAGAACAAAGAAAACAAACGAGTGAAAACAAAGAAAACAAACGAGTCAGAACAAAGAAAACAAACGAGTGAAAACAAAGAAAACAAACGAGTGAAAACAAAGAAAACAAACGGGTCAGAACAAAGAAAACAAACGGGTCAGAACAAAGAAAACAAACGGGTCAGAACAAAGAAAACAAACGAGTGAAAACAAAGAAAACAAACGAGTCAGAACAAAGAAAAACAAACAAACGAGTGAAAACAGAGAAACGGTTAATAACAATGCGACAGAAGAAACGAACCTCTGAGATCTGATCTCCAGTCTTCTCCTCCACCAGCTGAAGGTTCAGGATGGAGCCCAGAGTCTACACACAGACACACACACACAGACACACACACACACACACACAGACACACACACACAGACACACACACACACACACACACACAGACACACACAGACACACACAGATAATCAGATGATCAGATAAACAAACAGACATGATCCACTGAATCAGATGAAAGAAAGAAGAAAAAAGCCGCAAAAACCTCAAAGAATTAATTTATAAATGTCAAACAGCTGATCCATGACATCATCATCATCATCAGCTGATCACCTTTCTCTGGGTGTTTTCTGTGATTTCTGCTTCCTGAGTGATGACCAGGAGAGAGTAGCGTCATGCTGAAGATGGCGTTCTCCCTAAACTAGAAAAGGACGAAGACAAACTGTCCTCCACATGGATCAATCTGTTCCTCCGCCAGGACCTGATCACCTTTCATTGATACATCCCAACCAGCTGGAGCTGGCTCCTCCCACTGATCAATACACAGATGACTGGGAATCACCGGCACGCCCGCCGATTACCAACAAAACAACGACAAACCAACAAATCAAGGCGCTGGCGCTGCAGCGAGGTGGGCGTGGCTACAGAGAGGCAGCTGCTACCGGACCGCGCTGTTGCTGCCGCGAGAAGGAAACGAGATGGAATGTCAGTTTGTGACCTTTTTTTGTAATTTTGTGTCTTTTTTTAAAATAGATTTGTGTCTTTTTTTGTAATTTAGTGTTTTTCTGTCATTCTGTGTCTTTTTTGGTCATTTTGAGTCTTTTCTAAGTAATTTTATGTCTTTTTTGAGTAATTTTGTATCTTTTTTTTTGTAATTTTGTGTCTTTTTTTGTAATTTTGTGTCTTTTTTTAAAATAGTTTTGTGTCTTTTTTTGTAATTTAGTGTTTTTCTGTCATTTTGTGTCTTTTCTGGGTAATTTTGAGTCTTTTCCAAGTAATTTTATGTCTTTTTTGAGTAATTTTGTGTCTTTTTTTGGTAATTTTGTGTCTTTTTTAAAGTAATTTTATGTCTTTTTTGAGTAATTTTGTGTTTTTCTATCATTTTGTGTCATTTTTTAGTAATTGTGTCTTTTTTTTGGTCATTTTGTGTCTTTTTTTAGTAATTGTGTCTTTTTTTGGTCATTTTGTGTCTTTTTTTAAGTAATTTTATGTCTTTTTTGAGTAATTTTGTGTTTTTCTATAATTTTGTGTCTTTTTTTTAGTAATTGTGTCTTTTTTTGGTCATTTTGTGTCTTTTTTTAAGTAATTTTCTGTCTTTTTTAAGTAATTTTGTGTATTTTTTTGGTCATTTTGTGTCTTTTTTTGTCGTTTTGTGTCTTTTTTGAGTAATTTTGTGTTTTTCTGTCATTTTGTGTCTTTTTTTAGTAATTTTGTGTCTTTTTTTAGTAATTTTGTGTATTTTTTTGGTCATTTTGTGTCATTTTTTTGTCATTTTGTGTCTTTTTTAAGTAATTTATTTTTTTCTGTCATTTTGTGTCTTTTTTTAAATAATTTTGTGTATTTTTTGGTCATTTTGTTAGTGCCTCCAGCGGCCCAGGTAATTAGAGGTTGAGACCCCTGTGTTAGAGCAGCCAGAGCGTAATGCTGCTAAAATCATTTCTACGCATCAGTTTATGAGCCTCTCTGAACTTATTGTCCCCATTAAACATCACATACAGGATCAAATATCACCTGACTGATTCTGACTGATTCTGACTGATTCTGGAGGATTTCCAACATGTTTTCTCAGGAGAGAGATCTGTGGTCATGGATCACTGTGACCTGCAGCGTTAACATCTCTATAATAATAATAATAACATTAATAATAATAATAATAATAACATTAATAATAATAATAATAATAATCCATGTTGAACCAAAGAGAAACAGTGAGCCATCAGGACTCTGACACAGTGATTAAAGCAGGTTAACTGTGACAAATGTATTCACTCCATATTAATCAGAATCAGAAGAGCTTTATTGATCCCTGGAGGGAGATTCAGTATGTATAAAATAGTGGAAACAGCAGAATATATAGACTTAATAAATATATAATATTAACATCAAAACATAGACGTCAACATTCTATCATTGCACCAGCAGCAGCAGCAGCAGGTGGAGTCTAAAATATGATAATAGATTAAATAAATCATCTCTCCCTCATATTTAGAATTAATATATTTTAACGGGTTATTGATGGTGGAAACATCATTTTCCTCCGTTGTCAGAGATTATAAACTATAAAATAAAGCCAGTTGTGTAGTTTGAGTTTAGACATGAAACACGTTTTAAATAGAACATAAAGACAGAAAGTTTCTGACAAACTAAAGTTTACGGTTCTCTAACGTTCTCACGGTAAGTTCACTTCTCAGACCAGAGGCGTGTTGGAGGAACAGCGTTGATACATGAGACTCCTGGTGCTCCTTTAACAACAATAATAATAATAATAATAATAACAACAATAACAATAATAAAGGTGAACCTTGTTCTTGGTGAATCCTCCTGACGCTCCGTCTGCTGACGCCATCTCGTCTCTTTTCTCCAGCTGCAACAACAACAACAACAACCAGTCAGACACCACCACAACAACAACAACAACAACAACGACAACAACCAGTCAGACACAACAACAACAACAACCAGTCAGACACAACAACAACAACAACAACCAGTCAGACACCACAACAACAACAACCAGTCAGACACAACAACAACAACAACAACAACAACATTTGGTTGGATATGGGTGATGTTCTGTATATATTCTATATGTGTTATATATATTCCTGTATATTTTTTATATATATATATATATATATAAATCTCCTGGTGTGTGGTGGGGGTGATGTTCTGCATATATTCTGTATCTATATACATCTATATATATACATATATTTATATATATCTCCTGGTGTATATGTGTGTGTGTGTGTGTGTGTGTGTGTCTCCTCACCTCCTGCTCCATCAGGCGGATGAACTCGGCCTGCTTGGAGGTTCCCACCACCTCCTTCTTGGCTTCATGACGGTTCTCCACGCGGGTTTTAAACTCCTCAGGTTTGGAGCTGAAACAGGAGAACATTAGAACAGGAGAACAGGAGAACAGTAGAACAGGAGAACAGGAGAACATTAGAACAGGAGAACAGGAGAACATTAGAACAGGAGAACATTAGAACAGGAGAACAGGAGAACAGTAGAACAGGAGAACAGGAGAACATTAGAACAGGAGAACATTAGAACAGTAGAACATTAGAACAGGAGAACATTAGAACATTAGAACAGGAGAACAGGAGAACATTAGAACAGGAGAACAATAGAACAGGAGAACAGGAGAACAGGAGAACATTAGAACAGTAGAACATTAGAACAGGAGAACATTAGAACAGGAGAACATAAGAACATTAGAACAGGAGAACAGGAGAACATTAGAACAGGAGAACAGGAGAACAATAGAACGAGAGAACAGTAGAACATTAGAACAGGAGAGCAGGAGAACATTAGAACAGGAGAACATTAGAACATTAGAACAGGAGAACATTAGAACAGGAGAACATTAGAACAGGAGAACATTTCTGATCATTCTGATGATTAACGGAGCCAAGAACATTCTTTATTCACACATTTCACTGGGAACGTTCACCTGTGATATTATCCAGTTTATACTTCAGTTTTTAACTACAATCATTGTTTCATTTTTCCATTTATTTAAACACAACATACGTTCAAACCACAAAAACAATATAAAGCGGATCTGTTACGCAGAAAACCA